>NC_068383.1:2475755-2775755 GCF_023724105.1 Carassius gibelio
TTCATCTACTTGCTCACATGTCATTTCAAAAGCATTTGCTCTTTGTTTACTCGATGCTATATTTCGTCTTTTGTCGAGGTTGCCAGTACACACCACTGTCCACTTTCATTGAAAAGTGTCATCAGTTTCAGTTTCATGTAAGTGAGGAAATAGTGTTTGGAATGACATGTGGGTGAGTAAATCTTGACAGAAATCATTTTTGGGTGAATTATTTTATTATTAGGACCACTAACCGTTTAAATGTTGTCAGGAGTTGCCTTAAAATACAAAATATAATTCACATCTCAGTGTTGCCAGCCACTATTTTATTCTTGTCCTGTTTATTTATTTAACTTACTATATTTTGCAGCGGTTTCTTTGCTTTTACATCACATCACAGAGGCCTGATTTTGGAGCTTAGGGTTATTTTAGTATATTTAACCGCATGGCATCCTATTTATTTATTTAAATTGCTTTGATATATCATTATATATGTCTGGGACCAATTTTTTTTTTTATATAGATATAAAGAGCAATAAATCTGAAAAAAGGTGAATAAAAAGTACCCGTCGGTTCAGACTGTGAGCTCATGATTGTAATGTAACTTCAACTTATTTCCGCCGTACAATTGAATCCTGAACCGTGTTTTCCGGTTCATGACAGAAGTATGTGGTGCTTTGACTGAAACGCCTGTATTTCTGTCCTGCTGATGAATTATAAGGGCCATGTAGCATCAAGAGGCGTTTTGAATTTTTTTTTTTAACCATCTCCTTATTTGAAGCAGAAAACAGGTGTTTTTTTAAGTTTTAATTTATTTTACTTTTTTTAAAGAAAGCACTTTTAATATGTAATTTTGTTTGTCTTTGTTACCTGTGGATTTTCACCTGTACTGAAAATGTTGTTTGTTTGTACTAATCCCACAAATGTATATTTGCATGTTCATAATCTGGTTTTACTCACCACTTTTTCTATTTTATATATATATATATATATATATATATATATATATATATATATATACAGTTTGCCAATTCTTAAGTTGTTAGTATGATATTTTTATTGTTTATAAATACATTGGATACTCTTGTAAAAATGCCTTTGTATTTCTTCCCCCCATAAAATACCCAAGTTTAGTTTGTAAAAGATTACACCAGACGACACAAAATGCTAACAAAAGGCATCTAAAATGAATAAAGTCATTATGAAATGAGATTCAGCATGAGTTTGTGTAATATAAATCGTAAAAGATGTGGAGAAATGTAGCCTTGCATCACTTGCTCAAGAATGGATGCTCTGCAGTGAATGGGTGCCGTCACAATGACAGTCAAAACAGCTGATAAATACATCACAATAATCCACAGCACTCCAGTCTATCAGTTAATGTCTTGTGAAGTGAAAAGCTGTGTATATTTGTTTTGGACTTTTATGGCTTGTAAAACAAAGCTTGATCCGTGCAGATTTCTCTCCTGATTCAGACCTGATGGCTTTACTTCACTGGAGCAAGTGTTATTATGGATTATGGACTCTTAGTTTATGTGGGAGAAAGTTGTAAACGTCCTAATGATAGATTTGCTTCCTACAAACATGCAGATTTTATACATTTTTAATGTGTGAGACTTAAGAGAAAGAGGAAAGATAAGGTGAAAAATTGTCATTTTGTTCAAGTTGTGGGCTGGGCTACATGTCTGACCAACCTACTTAGCATTATTTTATCATTATTTGTGTACTGTTTTTTTATATAAAATAAAAATTTATTTACTTTTTTGCATTTCAATTTTAGTTTATGTTTAACCGATGTTATGTGCTTTTATAATTATTATTATTAATATTTAAAGAATATGTTTTCAGCCCCTTTGGGCATTCTAACACAGTTCTGACACGTGCACCTCAAATAAAGAAAATAATAATAATAATGATGAACGCAATAATACTGCCGTCAGTTAGAATTTTTTGAAGCCGTTTTAAACCGTTTTAAATGGTTCTCCGAAGATTCAGTCTGTTGTTTGTTATCTGGCTCGGTTCGGTGTTCATCTTCAGTTCTCTCTTCACAGCAGTTCAGTCAGTGTACTGTTTGAGTAAATGAATTACTCCGGAATATTGGTTTGTTTGAACTCAGAGGGAGTGTCAGTCACATTAAAAAAGTTAACCGCTTAAGTCATTTGTGGATTAAAGCGTATTGGAGACGCAAACCGTTTAAAACGATTCAGTTTGATTTGGTGAACTGGTTCAAGAAGATACGGTTACATCTAATGATTTGTTCGCGAACCAGATATCACCACACTGCTTTGATTTGAACTCTCACACAACAGAAACGGAAGAGAAGACAATGCTGAATAAAGTCATAGTTTTTGCTATTTTTGGACCAAAATGTATTTTCGATGCTTCAAAAAAATTCGAACTCTTTTCTCCCTCAAACAGCACGCTAGTGTTACTTCTACACTACAGCCTACACACAGCAATATAAACAACATATCTGCATGTTCTCACATCACATCGTTCTTGTAAAATAATAATAAGAAAAACATCAAATTCACTTCGCTGAGAATGAAACACCACTTACCAGCTGCCACTGTTGAAAATATCGCGTGCGGCGTGAGGAATCGTTCCGGTCGGAGGTCGTGGTCAGGTGAAAGGTCATCATGTTGGTCATTTTATTTATGGCTAAATTATTATTAATAAATTGTACTAATATTATGATTGGGCGTGGACAGGCATTCACAAAAGGATATGTTATTACAAAAAAAAAAAAAAAAAGAGGAAATTTTGCTTTGACAAAAGGGCACCTAAGGGCAAAGGAGCAGGTGCTCAAGTGAACCGGTTCTTTCGTACAATTGGATCAAATAAACTAGTTGGGGGGAAAAAAAGGTTCACCGGTTCTTTTGCGCTTAATGTAATATCATTAGAGATGACTGCCCTTCATTCAAGCCTTCGGTTTACCTGCGCTTATAACATTAGCACAGAATCAGTTCAGAATCAATCACCAAAAGAATCAGTTCGGTTCAGACGAGCTGTGAGTCAGTCTGCGTCACGCTGAATCACGCATGCGTATCATCAGCTCCTCGGTTCTCGAATCAGACACGTCTGACAGAAACGGTTCTCGGTTCAGTGTACGAATAAATGTAGAAATAATTATTATTTATTATTGTTCAGCATAGTTTGAAGAGAAACATTTTTAATCTTTATCCCGGATATAATATATGTATATATATGTATATATATTAATCAGGAGGAGGATGGGGTGTCAAATAGGGGGTCAGAGCGTTTTTTTGCAGGGTCTTGAGACCCCCCAAGATCCCCTCTTTCGCCGCTGGCAAGGGAAAATTTTTGAAAATGACCATTTAATTTGAAGAGAAGTGTTCGAGGACTTAATGAGTGTTCAGAAGGTCTACAGCCGTCAGTGTGTGTGTGAGACGAGGACAGGGCCAAGGGATGAACGAGAGCAGAAATGGTTTCCTCTCATTCTTATTCCATCATTCTGTCGGTGGAAATCACACTTAATTATGAGCACAGTAACGATGGGAGCAGTGTGCCACACACACACACACACACACACACACACAAACACACACACACACACACACACACACACACACACACACACACACGTCATTTAGGGCTAGATGAGATCTGGATGAGATGTGACAGGCCGCCTGCTAATGGCACAAATCCTGAGCTGCCATTGTTTCACCAACGGCTTCTTTACTTTACCACTTATCTTCACGTCTGTGTGTGTGTGTGTGTGTGTGTGTGTGTGTGTGTGTGTTACATAAATACACAAAAGTTTTTGTTTTTGAAAGAAGTCTTCTGCTCTCCAAGGCTGCATTTATTTGATTAAAAATACAGTAAATATAGTAAAACTTGGAAATATTACTACAAGTTATATGTTTTAAAAGGTGATTTATTTATTCCTGTGATTAAAGCTGTATTTTCAGCATCATTTCTCCAGTCTTCAGTGTCACATGATCTTCAGAAATCATGAAAATATGATGATTTACTGCTCAGGAAACATTTACGATTATTATCAGTGTTGAAAACAGCTGTGTTGCTTCATATTTTTGTGGAAACCGAAATAGAATACTTTTGAACAGTACATGTTGTTATAATGGAACCTGGCATAAAATTGCTCGATATAATAACTGTTCAACTATTATGACACATAACTCATGAAAAAAACTATGTAAAAGTTTAAATTAAAAATAAATAAAATTGAAATAGTTTAAATTAAAGCGAAAAAAACTTTATATTTAATGGAATTACAAAACATTTAATAAAATGTATATTTAAATATATTTAATATAAATAGCTCATTTTCATTAAATAAAAATATAGAATTCATAATTTATTGTATTTATGTCAAGTTAGAACTCTTTGATGTTGTTTCTAACACAAATTTGAACCCTATCACCAATGTTAAGAGTGAGAACAAATTAACAAATGAACATGAACCAAATGAACTTGCCCCTAGTTTTAATACTGTCAACTCAATTTCAGTAAATGAACAGACTGAAAAACCTATACATCAATAAGGAGGATTCATGACTGCCATTCAGTTATTTTGAGATGAACCAGGATTAAATGCTTGAATGAAATATTTTCAAAATCACCAACCTTGTATCTAATTCACACTAAATATAATGTCAACGTAATGTGACTTTTTTTTTTCCATTTGAAGTGTGCACTAAAAAAATACTAATTCAAATTTACTTAATTTTTCTATTGCAAGTTTTTGCACATATTTAAAGTAAAGTTATTACGGAATTAAGTACAATCTAGTTAATTAAGTTATGTTAAATTAGCAAAGGAAATAAGTAAATTCAATGCGGCCAGTTAGAGTTTGAGGAGTAATTTCTACTTAATTTACTCTGCAATAGGCTCAAGTACATTTCATTCAGTCACAGTTTGTAAACTCTACTCAAACAATGCAATACTGAAAAAAAATAATGCTTTAGAAGCATGTGGACAGCTTGCTATCCGTTTAAAGACAATAAGTCTGCTATATATATATATATATATATATATATATATATATATATATATATATATATGTGTGTGTGTTTGAGTGTGTGTGTGTGTGTATATATATATTTCAAAGATTAATAATAATCTATTTCAAACAGTAATATGCTACATGGTTGCACTATGACCTCATTATGTTTTATGCTTGAGTTTAATTTATTGCCTGGCATCCTATATCTTGGATCTGAATTATAATAAAATAAATAATAAAATGCCTAAACTTTTGTCAGTATGGTCAAATAATGAATCAAAATGATTTAAACGTTCAAACTTTCAGCATTTAGTTTGTCTGTCATTAAGTCAACAGAAGTTAAGTGAAGTTGAATTGTTAAATGAAGTCAAGTGTGTTGCATCGTAGGGTTCAGTATCTCATGCAGTGTGCACGGCTGTATACTGCACATTTTGGCAAATATAGTGAATGTAATATGCATGCATACTGCTTTCTTTTAAATACAGTAGCTAGTATGACATTTGAAATGGTTCCCTGTTGTGTTGATTGAGTGTTTTGATTCATATCTGGTTGTAAAGTGAAGTAGTTTTGTTTTGATAATTCTTTTCACATCAAGGTATTTAAGAGTTTTATCTCACTACAAAAACCCAATCGGCCTTCAGCTCACCTTGGCTTTAGGAACATCACCTTTGGGTTGAAATATCACTGTCTCTCCTCCATCTGCTCCACACGATGGGGCCGGATCTCACACACACACACACACACACACACACCAGAAGAGGCGATCGATAGAGCTGATGGATGAGGATGCTGGCCTTTGACAGCCACATGGAGAATAATCTACAGAGGGTTTCGTCGTCACCTTCCCCAGAGGAGAGATTCGCACGGCTTTCTCTCTCTCTCTGAAGGTGAGGCTTCAGGTTCCCTAAACAGATTATATGAAGAGATTATACTGTAAATAATAGGGTGCATTATTAGACACTCTTCATATGTATTAAATTCTCTCCCAGGATTATGCTGAAGTCCTTTTTAAGGCAGACAGGTTCACCCAAAGGTCATCATGATCCACTGAAGCGTGTTTATCTGCTGAATAGGAGAAACCAAAATATCCAAATCGCTTCAAGAAAGATTATATTTAAGAAAAATACATTTGTGGTGCTAACCTGTGCAAAATATACAATGATGATGAGGATTTTGGATTAAAATAGATAGATAGAATATTTTATTTTATTTGTAGTTTAGTTCTTTTTTATTCATTTATCAAAGACAATATTACTTTTATTCAGCAAAGATGCATTCTTCTGATCAAAAGTGCCATTGAAGACAATTATAATGTAATAAATGCTAAACTTTCTATTCATCAAAGAGTTCTGAAGTTCTGGAGCACATCAGAAAATTAGAACGATGATTTTGGATTAAAATAGATAGATAGATAGATAGATAGATAGATAGATAGATAGATAGATAGATAGATAGATAGATAGATAGATAGATAGATAGATAGATAGATAGATAGATAGATAGATAGTTGTGTTGAGGAGGACAGTGTGTTCATTTAGATCACAGTTTTCCCTTTAATAATGCTTTTCAGTGTACTGTAAAGGCTCAAGTATAGGCTAAGGCTACTTAATTTTCCATGAGCAGTTGAGTGCGCAAGCCTTTCATAAACTAAGTTGACTTTGAGCTTGGAAAGACATGCACTATTGTATAATTTAGCTTTTTATTGAATGACGAATAATTTCGTTCAGTAAGAAAATGTTGCAATTCTAAACTTATTGTATTGTCTTATTGTCTAAACTTGCAGAAAATACAGTTTTGCAAGAGTTTAGGTTTGATTTTGGCATTGGTGGGGACATAAAATCAGACAATAAATGTAATTGTTTGATCAAAAATTATTTCTAGGAACAGTTTAGTATTAGCTGGATATTGGCATTTCATAGCATCCCTATTAAATTCTTAGCCCTGATAAGTGTGCGATTAAATCACACAAAAAGGGTGTGATTAATTTAATTAACGATTACTGAAATTGAATCTACTTATTTTGGGTGAAAAATAAAGTTCTAGTGTTGTAAGCAAAGGTTGTTGTTTTGCAACCTTTAAATTGCATTGTAATCATGACCAGAAAACTGGACATTTCATCATTTTAGAAACATTTTAAAATAACATCTCCTAAATTGCTGGAATCCACCCAGTCTCATAATATTAGGAGATTTGTTCTCACATTCTCTAACCGGTTGTCTGTGCTGCGTCTCATAATGACTTAGCCTTAGCTAATTATACATTTTTGTTCAATTAATAACATGCAGCATTATCATTCTATCACTTGCACGCTCTCTATAGGGACCGACGTAATGCTAATTAGTCTGAAATGCATAATGACTCTGTACTTCATTATTGAATCAAGCTTCTCATTTAGTTTTCTCTGGTTTCCCATGGGAAATGATTAATACGCCCATCTAGGCCTGTGTAGATCTATTTAAATCATGCCTTTTTATAAACAACAGGCATCAGTCTGCTGGCCGTTTGATCATTTATGTTCTGTATTTTCCATCAAATCCTTTAAAAACAAAAGCATACAATATATGTGCATTTTGATTGGTTTAAACCACACTTCCCAGTGATTATATGGAGGCTGCATCTATTAAACCAGTAATCTGCAACCCATGACCATAATCTTGCATGTTAACCCTGATTTAACCTCTTCTCGACTAGAGCAAAGTGCAGCCAACATGAGGTTTTTGTGTCATTTAGTCCCATGCACATCGATAATACAAGCATTCACTCATATGCAGGCTCAGATTTTACACATTTGATGGTAAAGAAAGGATTCTAATATATTAAAATGTTTTAAAGGATTAAGATTTTGACTCCTTTTTAAGTAGAATTTATGGCTACATTAGTGCAATTACAATGGAAGTACACAACATTAGACAATTGCATCACTTGCTTATGCGAGCTAAAATTGCTTTGCAACTTCTGCTCATGGCATGTAAGTTAAAAAAAGGTTTTTATCATAACATTTACCCTCTCATGTGTCTTTTTACCCTTTTTAAGGGTATTTTTGGATTACCTCTCTAAACCACAGACGCCTTCTTTAATCACTTTTTGCTCTCTTCTCTTTAACTTTTGACAGAACTCGAAATGTTTTTAACCGATGCAACCGATTAGTACAGACCAAAACTCAACAATTATTTTAGCAACAATAATCAGTCAAATTTGCAAGTTCGTTCAGTGGCATCGTTTACGTTCTGTGCCTCCAAAATGGCCGACTTTCGGATTGATGACGCGTCCGTGAAAACCCTCTATTAAAATAGTCCCCTTAGTCTTTGCATAACCAGCTGAATCGTGTGGCTCTTACCGCAAACCTGGTCAGTCCCAGACACACATACCCCAGTGCAGTGTGGTAATACAGGGTCCAAACAGTCACGAAACATTCCTTTAAACTCATGTAAATCCTGCCAGCGAGGCATTAGCTGCAAACGAGGATATCCACCTGGAAACCTAGAGGTCCGACGATTGGAAAACTTCCCAGGAAACACTACCACCACACATTGGTTCCTACCCCCTTATATACATACAAAAATCATCATTCATGAAGAAAACCAGCAGACAGAAAGTACCAAACACAGTAGTCCAGCACAGCATTATAGGAAATGGAGTCTAAAGAATATCATGGTATTAGTAATCAAGATATACAACTTAACCATCTTAATTTTTTTCAAAAGAAGGCCTAGGCCTTTAACTCGTGCCGGATTGCAGTTTTTTATCATCATGAAAGCTTATTATTTGCATGCGTCTCAAAGCCATATCAGTTTAAACTTCTGAGATACTGTTTTCTGAGCACACAGAAAGTGTCTGTCGCAGTGCACGTGAAAACTAAACTAAGTTCTCCTTTCATATCTTATTGCGCTTAAACTGTCAAAAGCACACCAAGTTGAAATAAACACAATCGGTTAAGTCTGGGAACGTTAAAGGAGTTTACAGGAGTGATGATATTAATGTGCGGAGATCGAAGGTCTGCGAAGTGCTCTTCAGCCATACATTATAGTCATGAATTTTTAAATCGTCACTGTTTATTTTGTGCCAACATACTTACTCCTGTAACTACTCATGTAACCTTCTTTAAATAGGGAAAACATGTGTTTGGTAGCTACTAAATTCATCCGTTAGCATCCTAGAGAATGAATGGTGCTAAGATAAGCGCGAGCATAGTGTTGCACAATATTACAACTAACAAAACACATTTATGTAAGTGCACGTTGATTGATAATGCCCAGTGATTTTATCTATGTATATTTAAAAGCTTGTTCTTGATGCAAAATATAGTGCATTTGCTTCTGAATGGATCACATTAACCGACTCTCTCGTTCTGCATTCTGCTTTTCATCTCCATCTAAAGGCTCTGAAGACACTAGGATGTGAGTTTGTCACTGAATGACATGAGAGGTAATCTGTGCTTTAGATTAGAAGAAAAACATGTGGCATCTCTTTAACGTTGACAGCGTCCCCAGAGGGCTGTGTGTGTCAGTGTGGAGCTCAGGAGATCCTCCACGCTTCTGCTCATGGCTATAGATGCTGTGTGAATGTAAAGTGTCTGCTCGCTTTTTCACTGACCTGGTTTTGTAGAGATCTGCTGATGCATCTCATGTGACTGTGGGTTTTCAGAGACTTGGGTGGACGTAAGCGCATATCGCTGGTCACAGTTTACGTGCAAAGTGTGAAAGTGCAAAGTGTGCAAAGTGTGAAATATTATAATCTGCCTACTCAGCAGTGTCTGTCAGAAATAACTGACAGAAAATATAATAATTGTATATGTGCACTAGCAATATTAGATCTTAATTTATCGGATTTTGTCAGGAGAAAAAGGGAAAGGAAAAATATTTTGCATATAGAAATTGGGGCCATTTTACACTAGTTCAAGACTATTTAGAGTTTTGCATTGCAGTGAGAAACATTTGATCTTAATTTCATTACAAGCACATGACCCCCACACAGGGTTATGGTTTTACAGTTAACTAAAACTGAAATAAAATAAAATATAAAATGCTTAAAACTTTCTTTATTTCAGCTAGTAGCCAAAGCAATATTTCTCATTTTAATTTAGTTTAAAGGGATAGTTCTACAGTTCTATAGTTCTATGAGCTACAGATTACAGTTCAAGTAGTTTTAAATATGTTTTTCACAAATTCATCAGTTCGCTACAGGAGGCAATGTGGAGTACTTTTTATGATGAATGGATGCACTTTATTTTGCCTCAAAAATAAAAGAGTCCCATTCACTGCCATTATAAAGCTTGAAAGAGCCAGAACATTTTTAAATATAACTCCGACTGGATTCAACTGAAAGAAGAAACCCAGATACACCTAGGATGGCTTAAATCATCGGCTAATTTTCATTTTTGGGTGAACTATCCCTTTAAAGGGGTCATATGATACTGTGATATAGAAAATCTGTGAATTTGCAAAGACTAAGGTTTACAAAGATACAAAGAGATATTCTTTATAAAAGTTAAGGGTCAACCTCACTCTCCTAAAAAGCTTAGTTCTAACACGCCCCCACATGTCTATGTCACGATGTGGGAATATTTGCAACACACTGGTTAGCTGGCCAATCAGAGCACACCTTGCTTTTCAGACCAATTAGCGAAATCAATGCGTTTCAGAAAGGTGGGGCACAGAGAAACAATAATGTACATTGTGGAAAATAATTGTTTTTTACCTTAAACCGCATAAACATATTGCATTACACCAAATACAGAAAATAATGTTCTTTTTAGCAGCATCATATGACCCCTTTAACTTGATGCAGAACTCAATTACATAAATACTTAAATAAATAAAAATTAGAACTAATTTAATATAAAAGATATAGACATTTAAAAAATAATAATAATTACCAACCCCACAATAAAAGTTCTAAAGCTTAAAATGATAACAGAATATATAAAAATGAAAATTATACTAAAATAACCGTTTTATTTTACTTACAATAAGTTATTAGTGTAAGTTAAAAATACAAAATTCAAAAGATTATTAATTCAAAAGAGCATTATTTTAACAAAAATACCATAATGTAGAAATACTTAAAACTTTTACTTTTTTCTTCTTCTCATGTATTCCAGAGAATACGGGCTTCATTTTCATGAAAATGTCATAATGAACCTAAAATGGACCTTGAAATACTCTTGATCTTCTCTGTGCAAATTACTATTATTATTTTTTTAATTATGACTTTTGAGATCGCCGGGAAATATGGCTTGGGTATTCTTAACCATGATTATTGAAACGAGTGAGCAGAGATAACAGCCAATCTCAGGGTCACTCTCATGTAAGAGTAGTTTCCTGCTGTCAGAGAGGAAGTTAACTTATCTCTATTCCTTGCAGAGACAGCCAGGAGGTCAGAGGTCAACAGGCCCAATCTGTCCCAGAGATTGAGACAGGAAGCAGCTCTTAGTCTTCAGAGGAAGAGCTGCTGTTACTGCTCATTGTTCTGCTGGTGTTATAGTCTCAGTGTTTCACAGTGGTTTTCAATTCACGTGAGCAGACATAATCAAAAAATAGTTCAGACAGAAATGAATTGCATATCGGCCTTTTCATGAACTATTTAGAGAGCTTCCTCTGAAGTAGGTTCATAGTCACTGACCATCTGATTTGTGTGTTACAATTCAACATTCACACATCCTTAAAAAAAAAAAGATGCATTTACCCGAGGAGCAAAGCTGTACAGTAGTAGTAGAATAAGCTAAAAAAACAAAAAACAAAAACTTTATTGTAGGTCACTTTAGAATCAAATAACACTACAGTGTTGTTGTTTTTTTTGTATAAAAAGTTTTTAGTATAATAAAAATAATAATAAAAAATACTTTAATACTTTTTGTGAATAATTGATGTGCTAGTTATTTGTATATTTTCGGTTTTCACTTTCATTTTTGTCTAGTAGCTGTAGTTAAATTTAAGTTATTTTAATAAAAAGTTAATCGAGTTAATTAAACAAAAATGAAAAAAAAAGTTGCATTGCAATTGCAACTAACCTTTTTTTCATATCTTTTCAAATCTGATTTTAGTAGTTAACTATAATAACCTTGGTACATTATTACTAAGAACGAACCTGGTAAAAATAACTGGCCTTGTTTTGCCCTCGAGTTGTGACGTCACATCAACACTATAAATAGTGCACCATGAAACCAGTCGAAATCATTCAAATCACACAATCTTAAATCTTAACGGAAATTGTATTCTACATTTTTCCAGCTGTTTTTCTCATATCATCGGGAATTTAGTTTAACCCCGATATGACTTGTTTGTCCTGCATCCACAGGAATATTGACTTCCCTCTGCTCTCCTATGTCCTGATGTGGAAATCAGTTGCTGTGGGAAAGATGTCTTATTACTGACATGGTTTGCGCGGCCAACACACACACACACACGCGCTTTCATGATCACTGTGAGTAAAGGAATTGCATCTGAATTGCATCGCCCTGAAACAGTCCTCAGGGAAATGACATCATCTAAGGCGGAGAGTGTGCTCTTCATAAACAGCAGAATAATGTCCTGAGATGTTAGGAGACATGTGCTCATGTGTGAGAGAAACTGAAGTGAAATTCAAGCTAGATTCCCTTGTTTCTCTTTTTTATACATCCTTTGTCAACAGGGGTTTCCTCAGTGGGCACTTTGGCAAAACAAAAACTTAAAGGATTGTTAATTATTAATGCTCAGTCATCCTCAGCCTCTAGAATTCTGTCTCAGTTACTATAAATGCTCTTCATTGGGGAGGAAATTTTCTAAATTCAATATGTTTTCACAGCACATAGGAATTTGTCTATTTTTCTTTTTCATTTATTAAAAAATAATTAATTTTTTGTTTAAAACATTAATCAAATGCCTTTAATGTTGTCTGTTTATTTTTTCCAGTTAGTTTAAAAGTTATTTGATATTTTTTTGTTTTATTTTATTTTTAAAACAGTAACTCAGTAAACAGTTTTAAATTCATCTTTAGATTTCCATTTAGTTTAAAAGTTAATGTTTTGTTTTATTAAAAATTCACGGTACGATACAAACCTCGATATGGGGGGGGGGGGGGCTTTGACAAAACAATTCAAAAGATATTTTGAGGAAAAAATATATATTTTTATTAACCCTCTGGAGTCTAAGGGTATTTTTGGGGCCTGGAGAAATTTTGTCATGCCCCGACATTTGTGCTTTTTTCAGTTTCTTATAGATATCTAAATGGGTAAAGTCTAATCTCACTGTAATCAGCACAAACTTGGCTATAATAATATGTGAAATGCATGTATGTCAATGAATGTGTTTTTGAGAAAAAAATTTTTATGCGTGGTTAGTGAAAAACTAAAAATGTTAAAACACTTGAATAAGGCAAAAAAAAAAAAAAACACAAAGAACAATGGTTCCCGGGATTTTTGAGAACTAGAGCTTGTAGCCTAGAATTTTTCTTTCTAAATTAAAACAATAAATTGATTTAAATTTTCTAAGACACTTTTTGTTGGTAAAAGTCATATGCGAGTAGGCGTCAACTATCATGAATATCATTGCGATTTACACCTGAGAAGACAAAGGCCCGCATAATGAGTTGAATAATGAGCTGCATAATGAGCCTCTCATTCAGCTGTGCCACTGAGAGTGAGGAGTTACAAGAAAGAATGTAACCCTTACATTCTTATTATTATCATAATTATCATCATTAATGTTGAAAAGAGCTGAGAATATTTATCAGGTTTTTTTAGGGGGGATAAATTAAAAGAACACCATTTTTTGTTACATTTGTTACAGATACATTTACTAGTTACATTTATATTATTTACATCAAGCTTTTGAACGATATAGTATTGCATATTGTTATTGAAACTTCATAATATTTCACTTAATTATGCATTTAGTCAGGAATTATATTTTTGGTAAGTCTAACTAGTAAAATGTTTACACGTTGTGTGAAAACTAGTACAAGTATATAAATAAATATAAAAAGACTTACTCATGTTTATGATCTCTGCTTAATAGAGGACTTCATTCTTTTTTTTCTGAGGAAATCCATTTCTCAAATCCTCAACCACATCACATCTTTTAGGGGTGAATTATGTCTTATTCCTCTCATCACGAAGCAAACAGTAAAATAAAAAAAACTTGAACAGTCTCGCTGCTGTTTCTTCTGTTATTGGCGTATTCAAGCCGCGCGCTTCAGTTTGAATCTGAATAGCGCGTTCAGCGCGGGGGCGTGGTCACTTTAGATATAATGAAGGGAGACATGAAAAACAGACATCGCGTTGTTTTCATATGGATTACTTTATCACGGAATATCTGTTTTCGGCGAATATCTCTCAGGTCTCTTCGTTGAGTATTCACGGAGTTACAGTTCATGTTTGTACATGACGATCAGCGCAATTTAAGTGTAATTTAAGTTCTTTTCGGGGTTATCAGGAGAAAATGACTCATAACGCGTATCCGCGTTAATCGACTCCTTCAAACGTAATTTATAATGTTAACTTCAAATAATACTTGTAGTAATTAAAAAATGTGGTAGCATTGGATCTGGACAGGAAGGATAACTCTAGGAGGGGTGTGTCGCGATTCTGCCTTCTCAAATCGCGATACAGGTTCGTGAACCTGCGTATGGCGATTTCGATTTCATATCGCATATCGTTACAGCCCTACTAAATACTAATTCTGTTACCAAGTTCTTCTTTACAACTAAAAGAGCTAGAAAATCTCTACCACTAGCTATGCTTTCATCCCCGATTTTATGTAGATTTTGAAGTAAGGGATGGAAAAGCCAAATAAATAAAAAAATTATAAAATCCCTAAATTTGCTAAATAGTTTTTATACTCGCTTGAGGTAATTTTTGACTTGTGCAAAAAAAGGGTTAATGGAATAAATGGGAGATGGAAATGCATTTTGCTATAAATTCCTCCATGCACATCAAAAAAGCAATGTGACTTTGCATCAAAAATGCTCTTTCAGCCATTTTTGTCGTGCTGAAATGGAGCTGTTCCTCCTCTGTAGTGCTGGTGAGGTTGGGCTGTGTTGTGTCAGTGATGGGTGATCTGTTTTAATTTGTCAGCTCTCTCTCACAGATGGTGAACACACTTGACGGCTGATTGATATTTCCATCGTCGAACATGTTTTCCCGCAGGTGAATATTAGATGGGAAATAGTACAGAGTACTGTGGTTCTACAGTCTCACAGTTTATATATATATATATATATATATATATATCACAATATAGTTTTTTCTGCTTTCAGTCAGGTCTTCATGATATAAACATTTTTGATAACATAGAAATTTCATAATTCTTGTCACCACACACACACACAAAAACAGTACGACTAAAATAAAATAAAAAACACTTAAGCTCACTGAAAAACAAGTAAACAGTCAGTGATTCAATAAAAAGAAGCTAATTACAAGCAATAAGACAACAAAAAAAACTACAGTACAACAAATAAATTAGAAATACTACATTCATTGTTTAAAGTAATCAGATGTATAAGAACACTGCATATTCTTCACTGTGCAAATTAAAAGACTAGTTCTTCTTATATTAAAGCTGCGGTAGGTATCTTTTGACGCTCTAGCGGTTAATAAACAGAACTGCTTGCGACTGGCGGAAGAACATCGTAGCCGGAACTACTTCTCTCTGTTTATGTCTATGAAGAATCACAAAGGTACTGGGTTACTCCGCCGCGGTATCCCCGAAGCAATCTAAAATAGTCCGAATATAAACACTTATTATAGGTGTACCCTAGTGATTCAGGACAAGCTAAAAACACGGTTTGGAAAATGGATTCATGGTGTACTCGCTTATTATATACATTTTTCTACATTTTGAACACAAACAAAGTTACGGACCGCAGCTCTGATTGGTTGTTTCTTACCTGGAGCGATGTATTTCTGCAAATGGCAATAGGACACTGGGAGGAGCCAGAGGAGCTTGA
This sequence comes from Carassius gibelio, assembly GCF_023724105.1. Taxonomy (NCBI): domain Eukaryota; kingdom Metazoa; phylum Chordata; class Actinopteri; order Cypriniformes; family Cyprinidae; genus Carassius; species Carassius gibelio. The sequence goes on from NC_068383.1 coordinate 2,491,648, forward strand.
TTTATTCACAGATTATCTGTCTCATATTCTACTGTCAGGACATAATGACAGGTTTAATAAATATTTAAAAAATATATTTTTACAAAAGTTACCTTACTGCAGCTTTAAAGTTACAAAATTGATTTAGTCAAGATCAGTGGGAGATTTTGTATTTAAATGAATGACAGACAGCAAGAATATTAGACTGCTGTCACTTTAAGAGCTGCCTGGATCCAATATACACTTACACAATATACACAATATACACGTTTTCTTTCTCAGCTGTTTGCTTTCACTTAAGACCTAAATTACGGTTTGTTAGGATACTTGCAAAGATGGATATTTTGACACATATGACACATAAAAAATAAATGTATTAATAATAATAACAGTTATTAACAGTTATAGATCATGGCCAGGTAATAATAATAATAATTATTATTATTAATTTTGTTTCCATTTTGTCAGTTAAATATCACCATTGCAAGTTTTGTGAGATTTACCACTTAAGGAATTTCTGCAGAGCTAAATCTAATTTTCAATTACATTTCAGTGCACATAAATTTTCCTGCATTTAATGCCACGTAGGTCAGTTTGTCCCACATGTCAGTTTTCAGCAGTATATACTACATTCAGCATTGACTATAGTGCTCCTAAATATAGACACTGCATAAACCGAGCTTCTGTCTTCAGGCTAGAAACTCCTCTTGTTTGCAGTTGCCCTTTTGTGTTCCAGACTGGTTCTCTCAAAGATAATTGCTTTACTTTGATATCCAAAGATTCAGCTGTTTTGACATCCAACTATTTAGATGTTTTGACTTTTGGGGGGTTTAAAGGGGAACCTACATTTGTGTGTTCGCTTGTAAATGAGCTAAAATGAATAAATGCGCCTTCAGTGCAAAATCAGATCTTTAACTCCTCCTTTGTAGTTATGTATTGAGCTTGAATATGTGCAAAAGAGTTTTGTGTAGTTTGCAGAGCTGACCCAAACAATACTGGTCTGCATCATGCTGTTAGCCAGCACCAGAACGCCCTTGTCCTGAAAGCCTCTAAACTCGCACGTGTCAGTGTTTACGAATAGATTAAATGAAACGGGACAAATTTAATCTTGACAAACTATGTATATATAACTATAACTATGTATAATATATCATTATAAAGAACTAAGCCTCAAGCATCGACGACAGATCGCTGTTTTTCAATGGAAAGCTTATAAAGACTGTATTTGCTACATTTGTGTAAGCAGTACACATACAAACATGAACATTAGAAACGCTGTACATACCAGATCCGTCGTAATAATGAGTCATAAACACATCCACAGCTGTAAATCCCGGTTTAGTTAGGAAGGTAAGGGTCCACTGAACGACATGTCATGAAGCACGTTTAGTCCAACGAAGCAATAACGTTGTAATATGGATCATAATTCCTTTGTTTACGTTTCAGATCTTCAGCGACAGAATTGTTTGCGTCCGTTAATAACTCACGGTCGGAAACTGCGTCTTGGTAGTATAAAAAAATGCATGGTTTTGCAGCGTACAGTATTACAAACAGAATGAGGCGATCCACCGGAAAAAAAGAATGAATGAAAGATAGGCGGAAGATAGTAGCATATTTGAATTTTGGCGCTCTCTCGTGACGCGCTCTGACGCACCTGTCAGCTGATGGAGGCGGAGCTTATAGCGATCGCCTTTTTCTTTCTTTGTTTTATTTTTCACTAGTTTTTATATATGTGAGAGTGTGTTTTATGTTGAATGTGAATGTATCTGCATGATTACCATCTGTTTGAGAGCAAATCAGCCCAAATCAGATCGCTATTACGGTATAATCACGGCTGTCAAAGTGAACGCGTCTATATGAATAGAGAGAGTGGATTATTTACTTTATGGCACATTTGTGTTATTACCATCTGTATAAGTGGCCATCAGTACATTAGCACTTATTTGCATCGTAATTCAAATAATTATTCAAATTATTCTTATTATATTTTTCTAGTGCTCCAATAAATCACTTATATGCAGGGGCGGATCTAGAAAAAATGTTGATGGGGTGACGAGAAGGGGGCAGGAATTTTTGAAGGGTGGCAACATATGGCAGACGTATATATATATACTGAATTTAGTCACAGTTATCACAGTTTGATGATAAATATATGTGCACACTACAAAAGGACACAGGCTATCATTTACAAACTTAATCTCATGCAATCAGTGTCTTGCGTTTGAAACAGTTCATATAAGGAATAAGTGACCAGACCCCATAAGCACCACCACACTCACTAATGCATACAGTATGCATCAAAATGTAATTAAGAGCATTATAAAAGATTCAGTGTTATCAATATGTCAATTTATTATAAGAAACACAAGATTTTAACAGCCATTTCCAGCTGGGGAGACTCATCTGATTTTCTACTGTTTAGTGTTAATCATCATCTAACTCAACCAGTCAAGAGCTACATTTAGCCTTAGATGTTATATGAATATGGTCCTGAAGCATAGCTTTTATTAGCTGACAATAATAATAAATAAATAAGCATTATAGGCACAAATACAGATGTACTTTTAAAAATTGTTTTTGAAAAATATGGTGTTATTGTTTTGGCAAGATTTAAATTAAAACTTCTATGAAAACTTGTGTGATATTCCTTTAAAATAATGTTTTAGTATATCTTTTTTTAAGTATATTTTAATAAGCAATTTCTTACATAATTTCTTTGAGTTAGACCAAACTTTTATTTTGGTGGGTTGTAACCAGAGTTTCTGTGTTTATTAATGAACTATTATTATTAGCTAATAGGCCTACTTGAAGTATAGCATACTCTTCTGTGCAATAGTACTATATTTCTGTTTGAATTTCTTCAAGTTATACCGAAATTTTATTTTGACATTGCCGTTTCTGTCTGTGTATTCAATACGAATGAATGATGATAGTTTTATCAAATGAAATGGTGAAATCCTCTCATAGCGCACTGACGTGCACATGTGTAGCATACATCATGCGTCAATATAGTGAAGAGCTGAAAACACCACGCGTGCTTCAGTGTGTGTGTGTGTGTGTGTGTGTGTGTGTGTGGTAGAGCACACATTCCCAGAGACGTGTATAACATCACCTTAAGGGTTCCCATAAGCAGAATTGTATTGTTGTGCCCCCCTTCCTCAAATATGATGATGAAAAAACACCTACTATAGGGGTGAAAAAAGAATTTTAATCAAATAAAAAACTAAATGAATAAATGTTACTATTTACAAATAACCATTGTAGCTCTCGACATTTACCTGTGGCTATAACTTTATTATGACTCTAATTTATTTTATAGTCTCAAGCATTCAGAAATCATGCAAAAGGAAATTAAGCTGTTTTACTATGATAAAACCATGGTTTATTTTTGTAAGGGTTGTGATATGCACGTTTTTTTTTGTTGAAATTATAAAGGCTGTGTCATCTATAGCAAAAAGGTGTCCAAAAATGAAAGATTTAGTGAATATTTGAATCGAATTGCAGCAGGGGTTCAGATAAAAAATCGGCAGCTGGCAGCAGGAAGTGGCTGCCATTGACAGCCGGAAGACTGTAACTGACAGCCGGAAGGCAGTAACTGGCAGCCGGATGGTAGGCGGGACCTGCCATTCGGTGGGAGCCAATCAGTATCGACCAACGTGGGCCCAACCAATCAGATAAAACTGCACCCAAACGCTTCAGTAATGGTTGCGATTGATCAAACGGTAAGTTCAGAAATTGGTCATCAGAGTAATTAATGGTTTTTTTTTGAGTTGTAAGTTTGATTTTAATTGTTATCTTGGTGAACGACAGTGTAACTTTGCCTACTTTGGTTTAATTGTTCAATGAAATCTAATTAGTGGTAGCAACGTTGTTTGTGTACCTTGTTAGGGGCCTACCATTAACTTCAAATAATTACGTTTGACGTACCATTAAATATTAACGTTCGTTAGCGTGTTAACCGTCTATTGAATAATATAAAAGAATGTTGTTTGACTGGAATGATAGAAGATAAATGTGCAACACTATCCTTATATTTTTGCATGTTTCGTCTTTCAGGAGATTGTGTGATATACATTAACTTAAGAGCTCTTAAAAGAAGAATCCTTTTTTTTTTCTATTGAGGTGTGTTTTCTCTAATACTATGCATGTGCAGTATGCGCAGAACTGTTCTGTGTACCAGTTGAAGCTGTAATTTTTATTATCTATACAAAATATAATGGACCGGTTCATAATTCCTTATAACTTTTAGGTCTAGTTTCACAGACAGGGCTTGGATTAAGCCAGGATTAGGCTGTAATTAAATTTAGAACATTGAAGTTGCTTTTGTAAACATGCATTTAGAAAAAAAAAAAAAAAAAAAACATTATTGATGTGCATCTTGAGACAAAACCATGGCACTGACACCTTTTTTTTTTTTTTTTTTTTTTGTAATACCCAATAGTTGCCAGATGCTGTCCTGTTGGAAATTCTTCTTTGCGTGATCCTGGAGGAGGGTGATGGTACATTATTAAGTCCGTCTTTGGTTTGTTCCAAATTCAGAAGTCTGCTGTACTGTATACAGACTCCTTTCGAAAGAGGGCACAATCCAGCTGGCTTGACGGAGTATTTTCTTTTACATATTTGATTAGAGGTTTAAAAAGGTGCCATAACATTACATTTCTCAGTTGCCATGTCTGAATGTTTATCTTTGTAATAATGCTGTTTTCATGCTCCTCATCTCAATATACAGGTGGAACAAAATGGAGAACAAGTCTAAGCCATGTCAGGAATTCAACAAAATGTACACCCTGCAGACACTGCTTACCAGGTGTGCAAATTATGCATGAAAATGTAATCACTGCTCTGTACATGATGACAAGATGCAATGGGAATAATCATTAATATGGCTGTGCATGCATGTCTACTGTTAATAAAGCAATTTAGGTATTAATGTCACCATTTTCTTATGAATAATAAAATGCAGCAGCTAGAGTTCTTCCTAGAATCAGGAAGTATGACCGGATTACTAATTTATGACCAGTTTACTAATGTCATTCTGACATTGACTGACACACTATTTTCCTATTAAATACTGTAAAGTTGCTTTGCTTTGATCTGTATTATTAAAAGCACTATATTAATAAACGATGCTTGACTTGACCATGTTGCAAGAGGAAAATGAGGAGAGATGCACATCCATCCTGGGTTTTACAGTGATTGGTGCAAGATGCTGGAGAAGTAACTCCGTATACCTCATCAGTTCTGATCTAAGAGTCTTGAAAATACCTCCGGATTGTTGTTAGTGATTCTGATTGATATTTTAGTCTGCTTGCTTACTGGATATATTTTATACTGTTTACATTATAAAGCACTGACTTTGACAACTTACTAACCCAGTTACAAATTTAACAGCTACTTTATTCTCTCTCTCTCTCTCTCTCTCTCTCTCTCTCTCTCTCTCTATATATATATATATATATAGTTGTTTCTTGAAATACTACAAATATAACCGCAAAATATGATTTTAAATAAAGGTCTCTGAGACTTCTCTCTTTTCAGTCATTTGTGTGTATATAGCCTATAATAAATATACAACATACACCCAGTAAGTGCCACTCTCGTATATAAAAAAATATAAATGTGTTTGTGTGCATTTATTTCACGCAAACAATGATACATGCATGCATAAACATTCAGCTGGAAATTAACGTTATCAATGTTATCAATTAACGTTATGTCAAAATTATCTTATTTCTTTGTTTATATTTGATCAATATTTTAAATCAAATAATATACAATACTGACCTTTATACTTATTTAAAAAAGTATTAAACATAATCAAAAGTGTATATAATTATTTATTTGTCTTGTTGCCGCCAGCAGCCTCCTCCAATTTCCGGGTATTGGCGACAGCTGCCATCCGGTTTTATTGGCAGCCACTTCCTGCTGACAGCTGCCGATTTTTCGCTGAACCCCCTCTCTCGAATTGGGGAAGTCGTGGCCTAATGGTTAGAGAGTCAGACTCCCAATTGAAAGGTTGTGAGTTTGAGTCCCGGGCTGGCAGGAATTGTGGGTGGGGGGAGTGCATGTACAGTTCTTTCTCCACCTTCAATACCATGACTTAGGTGCCCTTGAGCAAGGCATCGAACCCCCCCGGTCGCCGCAGCATAAATGGCTGCCCACTGCTCCGTGTGTGTGTGTGTGTGTATGTGTGTGTTAAATGCAGAGCACAAATTCTGAGTAAGTGTAACAGCAGCAATTACATAGCATTTGTAATAACATGTACATAAATTGTTTATTTTGTATTTGCCTAAATTATGTATTTTAACAGTGTTATTATTAACTAATCATTATTGCCTCATTATTTTTTTATACAATGCATTTTAAGTCATTTTAAAGGCTATTGATGGCTTAGGTCTGTTTTTATAGCAACAACAACAAAAAAAATTACAGTATATTAATACTTTGTAAATTATTATTTGAAGTAACAAAACCATGGTTAATTTTGCAGTTACCATGGCTACAAGAACAATGATTTGTGGTGTTATTGTTAAAACCATGGGTAATTTTCGTAAGGGAACCTGAATAAATAAAATAAAAACTTTCACAGGAATATGCCTGAAAGTGATAAACGGGCCTCGATTTTACCCAAATGATTTATACTTTATTTTAATATATATTAAAAATGTATAAGATGTGCATTATAGCTGACACCTTCATGAACAATTACAGTTGTTTTTATGACTATAAGTCATTCTCTTCAAATGCTAGTACTGACGTTAGAAAAGTGTATACCAATATCGCATGTAACTTTAGAGATGGTCCCTAAATTGAGACTCGTCCAACGTCCAATGTCAAGCCAACTTTATGTCTTTTTTTTATTTTTTTTATTTTAGTATTCTTTTCTCTTAGCTTGATTGCTGATGTACTCTACCCGGGCATAGATGTTCATCCATCAATCATGAACATTCAACCGCAAGCGAGCGGTCGCGAGCGTGGATGAGAGAATGGAGGATGTTTTTTTTTTTTTTTGAGCAACTGGGATAGTGTCCCCTCTGGGAGTTGGTGCCCTAATCTGCATATAGGGAGCGACGGTACTGAACACCTTTAATATTGCAGACACTAGTCCATATCGAGATTTAATTAAATGCTCTACTTTTGATTTATTCATAAAAAAATGGCCGAATTCCGTAACGTTCTGCTTTATAAAGCTAGTTCCATTCCCGCGATTCAATCCTTGTCCTTTTCAAATACAAACGGGGTGAATTTATGAATGAGTGAAGTGTGAAAGTTCTGACACAAAAGAAAGTTGTTACTTATCCTCACGCTTTTTAAAAGTGGGTAACTTTGTTTGACAGGTGCAATATTTGAAAATCGAAAATGATTAATTTATTTTTTAAATTACATTTATATCTTAATATATGTCAGAGGTCGGAACTGGTTCGCGAATCATTTGAGTCAGTTCGGGAGTTCGGAGCGGGATCGTGAATCATTTGAGTCAGTTTGGGAGTTCGGAGCGGGATCGCGAATCATTTGAGTCAGTTTGGGGATCGCAAATCATTTGAATCAGTTCGGGAGTTCGTAGCGGGATCGCGAATCATTTGAGTCAGTTTGGGGATCGCAAATCATTTGAATCAGTTCGGGAGTTCGTAGCGGGATCGCAAATCATTTGAGTCAGTTATGGGGATCACAAATCTTTTGAGTCAGTTTGGGAGTTCGGAGTGGGATCGCGAATCATTTGAGTCAGTTCGGGAGTTCGTAGCGGGATCGCGAATCATTTGAGTCAGTTATGGGGATCGCGAATCATTTGAGTCAGTTTGGGAGTTCGGAGTGGGATCGCGAATCATTTGAGTCAGTTCGGGAGTTCGTAGCGGGATCGCGAATCATTTGAGTCAGTTATGGGGATCGCGAATCTTTTGAGTCAGTTTGGGAGTTCGGAGTGGGATCGCGAATCATTTGAGTCAGTTCGGGAGTTCGTAGCGGGATCGCGAATCATTTGAGTCAGTTATGGGGATCGCGAATCATTTGAGTCAGTTCGGGAGATCGGAGAGGGATCACGAATCACGAAAGATTAATTCGTTGCTGCCAACTGGGGTGGTTGCCACCCTATGCCACCCCGGTAGATCCGGCCCTGAAAAAAAAAAACTATGCAGTGGTATATTTACTGACTAAATAGTTATTAGAAGCCTTCAATACTATTGGGAAATATATTTTCTTATATTTGGGGGGTGGGGGGGTCTAGACATAGTCTCATAAAAATATTTGCAGGAGTCATGATATATCATGATTTTTTCATGATATCTTATTCAGATTTAAAATAGAAACTCATGAGACATGTGTCTTTCAACCCATTACTTTTCTAGATTGCTCCAGGCCTATTTCATGTATTTTTAAGTGTGTTAAAAAAAAAAAAAAATCAAGGCACTACTTCAGTCTTTTTTATGTCAAGATTTCATGTTTTCACTTCAATCAATGTTATTTTTTTTTTTTTTTTGTTTTTTTTTTGTACTTAGGACATTTACTCGCAATTTTTTGAGTAAAAAAAAAGTGATGTAAGATGTACTAAAATACATTTCAGTGTACACTGAAAAAAATTCACTCAGAAATTGCTAGTAAATTTCACAAATAACAAGGAAACAGCTAATATCGCTTTAATTAAATTATGAAATGTAAAAGTAGAAAGATATGATCAAAGAATGTTTTATTTAAAACTTAAAAAAATCTATATATATTGTTCTCAGCGTTTAACAGAGTTAGTTAATTTTTATTTATTAATTTCTTTTGGCAGCCAGAGCAGTTTTTATTCCAAACAGGGTGACAGCATTAAACATCAATAGATTAATTTACACCAAATACAAGAAAAAACACTAGAAAACACTCTGAGATTCTTAGAGGCGAAGCTGTTTCTCTCTGTCCTCCTGTGGAAAACAGATGCTGTTTTATTCATCTGTCTGAGAGTTATGCACTGAATCTTTCCTCCCACTACAAAGACATTGAGCTCAAAGGCAGAGCCTCTCATTAGTGTGGGCTGATGAAGATCCTTGGGTCCTTTGTTAAATGGAGAAATTGCTAGAACAGCGTCTGTGAAGTCCGTCACCAGAGGGATGGCTGCAAACTTGCATTTAATTTCCTCATAAATTAGAAAAGTGTTTGTGACAAGTGGGTGTTTGAATGATTAAAGATGAGTTTGATGTTCTGTCTGCGGTTGGGAATTGCAGTTAAAATCTTGGCCGTTGTTGAATACAGCATAAAGTTCATTGGCTGTAAATGCTGTTTAGAGTCATACAGTATGTCGTGTTCAGGGAAGGTTTTCTCCAGTTGCATACGCTCATGATGTCATCAGTATTCTTGGTCAAATATTCTTGAGTTTTAAATGCAAATCTGAATAAATCTGTAAAAATGTAAAGGTTAGTTGCAATTTAAATAAATCTGATATTTATTTCGTACACTTTTGGAGTACACTAGCATTTACGGTGTCCCCAGAAGTGTTAACCCTCTGAGGTCTAGGGGGTTTTGGGGGTCTGGAGTTGCTTCCAAACATATTCATGATGTAGATAAATTTGTTTATTCATCAGATTTGGAGAAATGTAGCATTGCATCAGTTACTCTGTAGTGAATGGGTGCCGTCAGAATTAGAGTCCAAACAGCTGATAAAAACATCACAATTATCCACAGCACTCCATTCAATCAATTAATGTCTTGTGAAGGGAAAAGCTGTGTGTTTGCAAGAAACAAATACATAATTTTAATGCATTAACAGCATTTTAACTTCAAAACGTTACTTCCAAATACAATTTGAGTCCATAATAACACTTCCTCTTGTGAAAAAGTCCATCTTCTATTGTCTGTCACATCAAAATCCACCCAACAGATTTGTTTAGAGCTTTTTTGGTCTGTTTAATCGGTGCTTGATCTGTACAGATTTCAGACGAGACGACTTCCCAGGAGAAAGCATTAATATGGATTACAGAAGTAGCAGTTTGAAGTTAACATCTTGATGGATTTGTTTCTTACAAACAGCTGCTTTTATCTTCTCCAGATGTTAACCGCTGGACTTGAATGGTGTGGTTTACTTGTGGATTATTGTGATGTTTTTATCAGCTGTTTGGACTCTAATTCTGACGGCACCCATTCACTGCAGAGCAAGTTTTTTTGGGTGAACTGTGCTTGAACAACTCTAAAGTTTCTTAGCATTGACCTCTAGCAGTCATTCTATTGCTCGGCCTTTGATTAAACTCTATAAATAGAATCAATCTGCTCTGTCCTGAAATGAACGCAGTAACTCAATCACATCACATTATTTTAAGACTCTTTACTAGACTTGAATATAAAACCTCTAAAAGCTGAAAAGGAAACCAGGCTCTTTCATTCTTCTGAAAGGTATTAACATACTACTTAGGATTTATTAAATTATTCAATTTTCGAAAGGTCTGTCTTGAAGTAGGAAAGGTGCATGTATAATTTACCTCATCATACTCTCATTAGAAGATGCTTTTGATGTCTTCTGAAGACTGTATTAAAAATCTAAGATCAGACCAACGAGTATATGATTGTGAACTAGTCAGATGTTGAGTTTTAAGATGTATTTCAGAGAATATGAATGCATCTGTAAATGCAGAAAATATGAAATACGCCTCGCCTCGTTTAATGCTTGTATATATAAGCAATATGTCTGTAATGACGTGTTTCTGAGTGGAACAGAATATTAAAAACAAAATAAACTGTGTGAAATCTGATTTCATGTCGACTTTAAGGCAAAAACATCACAATAACAGATGGTGCTCCACTTTCCCATGGTCACCTCTTGCCAGCGTCTTATCTGAATGTGCCTCGGGCTTCACTAATAACACGATTGTCATGTGAAGTAGCTGGAGGGGAAAGAAAGAGAGCGATAGACAGATAATGAGAGGAATCTCAGAGGAATCAGACATAATATCGTCAGGTTCCTCTGGATCTTCTTCAGGACGAGAGAAGACTTTATGTTCAGCATTTTTCTTCCTAGATCCGTTGTGGAAATTTCTCATGCATAACTCCCGATTGCATGGATGCATATAAAAGACTGGATTTCACCTGCGTAACAATGTGAGCAGCAGTAAATGTGAACACATCTTAAGAAAGAATAAGTATATTAAATATTTGCGAAACAGTTGGGCGGCGTGTCAGTGAAAGCACTTTTTTTTTAAAGAGCGTAAGTTTGGCAGTATAGCTGAGATGACAGTGTCCCAGGACTACACTTCTGTTCTGTGATTGCATGGGATGGTTTTTGGAGCGTGATGTTTCCAGACGTGTTCGTGATAGTGGCAGCTTGAGGATTGTGTTAAGTGTGAGAGGAGGGAGCGTGTGCCATGCTGTCATACAGTACATGTTTGACTTGGTATCACCACTAAAAACACAGGAACGTCGACTGAAGGAGTTGTGTGTTTGCAACTCATTTTACTTCTGTAATGTGACATTTTTTTTAAGAGTGCATCCATCTGTCCATCCATCCTCTAACTATTCATCATCTATCAATCTATTCATCCATCTATCCATCCATCCTCTAACTATTCATCATCTATCAATCTATTCATCCATCTATCCATCCATCCTCTATCAATCATCATCTATCAATCTATTCATCCATCTATCCATCCATCCTCAATCAATCATCAATCCATCCTCTAACTATACATCATCCATCCATCCATCCTCTAGCTATCCATAATCCATCCATCCATTCCTCTAACTATCCATCATCCATCCATCCATCAATCTATCTACCCATCCATCCATCCTCTAACTATCCATCATCCATCCATCAATGTATCCATCCTCTAACTATCCATCCATCCATTCTAACTATCCATCATCCATCCATCAATCTATCCAACCATCCATCCATCCATCCTCAAATTATCCATCATCCATCCTCTAACTCTCCATCCTCTATCCATTATCCATCCATCCATCCTCTATCCATCATCCATCCATCCATTCCTCTAACTATCCATCATCCATCCATCCATCCATCAATCTATCTACCCATCCATCCATCCTCTAACTATCCATCATCCATCCATCAATCTATCCATCCTCTAACTATCCATCCTCTAACTATCCATCATCCATCCTCTAACTATCCATCATCCATCCATCCATTCCTCTAACTATCCATCATCCATCCATCCATTCCTTTAACTATCCATCATCCATCCATCCATTCCTTTAACTATCCATCATCCATCCATCCATCCATTCCTTTAACTATCCATCATCCATCCATCCATCCATCAATTCCTTTAACTATCCATCATCCATCCATCTATCCATTCCTTTAACTATCCATCATCCATCCATCCATCCATTCCTTTAACTATCCATCATCCATCCATCCATCCATCAATTCCTTTAACTATCCATCATCCATCCATCCATTCCTTTAACTATCCATCATCCATCCATCCATCCATTCCTTTAACTATCCATCATCCATCCATCCATCCATCCATTCCTTTAACTATCCATCATCCATCCATCCATCCATGCATCCATCCATTCATTCGTCTAACTATCAATCATCCATCCATCCATCCATTCCTTTAACTATCCATCATCCATCCATCCATCCATTCCTTTAACTATCCATCATCCATCCATCCATCCATCCATTCCTTTAACTATCCATCATCCATCCATCCATCCATTCCTTTAACTATCCATCATCCATCCATCCATCCATCCATCCATGCATCCATCCATTCATTCGTCTAACTATCCATCATCCATCCATCCATCCATCCGTCCGTCCATCAATAATTGTGTGTGTTATTAATAAAAATACTACAATCCATTTATTTCCCTGTATTTTTATTTAGTATTTTTGTCTTGTTTTCCAGTAAAAAAAAAAAAAAAATATATATATATATATATATATATATATAAGTAAAATAAGATATATAGACACATGGACATAAAAAAAAAACTAATACAATTTTACATTTCAAAAAAACAAAATTACTAAAACTCTAACAAAAATTAAAAAGACAATGAAAATATATAAAAATAAAAACTAATTCAACTTCTAATAGCATTTAAATAATATGTTTTGTTGTAATGCATTTTTAGTCTATATTTGGTGTATATTTGTCTTGTTTTCCAGTAATAATAATAATAATAATAATAACAATAATAATAATAAAAACAAGGTTAAAAAGTAGCAAAACTGCAAAAAATATTAAATCAAATTTATTTTTATTACCTCACTGGAAAAGTTTTTTTATTTTGTTTTAAGCATAAATTTAACCAAATGTAGTTATAAATGTTTAGTTTTGTGCTTGTTTTTGCAGTGTTTGGGTAAATCATGCACAATAAAAGAAGAAGCATATATAATAGACAATTTTGATTTGACGTTTACTCTTTGTATAATTGAGGTTTTATTTCCTCTCATTTCTCTCTCCTGTACCTCAGATGACACGAGTGTGTTGAAGCTCAACATGGGAGCGACTCTGGCAGGAATCCACCAAACACAGGGCGAGATGGAGGGCGTGTGGCGCAGCCGTCCCACTGAGCTCAAAATGGTCCCAGATGGGCTGTGACAGGTTTGACGGGTGGCTGCAGATCTCCGGTGTCAGTGTTTCCAGGGGGAGGATTATTTTGGGCTTCTGGTGAGACTGTGTCCACGGGGCACCATTTTGCACATTTCAGAGTTGCTGGTGTGGCAACAAAAATAAAGGCAGCTAATTAGATTCAATCAGAGCCACACAAAGCCCAGAGTAAAGCGGCACTTTATTGATACTTATTAATCAGCAGAAACATTCAAGCACAAACAGCAGCAGCAATAAATAAATAAATAAAATAAAACATGGATGATTGAATTGCATAGAGCTGTTGTTGCAATAGCTTTGGATTTCACAATTCAGGTTTCAAGCAGTAATTTCAGCCCTAAAGCTGGGGGGGTGGGGGTATTATATTTAATAGGCCATTTGGATTTTTTGCATAATTTTTCTCTCAAATTCTTATGCCACATAAAGCTTATACTTGAAAATCATAAACTTAAAAAAAAAAAAATTATTGTCTTTAAATACAAGTTTAGGTTGAAGTACTGTAATTACTAAAACTGTAATAAAATAAATTAGAGCACAATAGAAATATTTAAAAATAAATGACAAAAGCACGTAAAATTTAAAAGCTAATTCAAAATGAATTAATACTATAAAATGTCACTGCATAACAATAGTGTTATTTAAATTGTAAAGTAGTTATGCACATTATGATATTATTTTAATGCCTTTATGATGATTTAAAAAATTCCAATCCAATTAAAAATAGGTTTTACAGTAAATCTGATAAGAAAAGTATACAATATTTTTTTTATTTTGTTAATTGAAATAAACCTGAAATAAATATTCGAGAAAAAATGTAAACTTTACGAACTTGAAAAATAAATATATAATTAAATTAGAAATGTTTCCTTGAAATGTTTAAATAATATGTGAAAACAAAAATGAATAAAAATAACAAAAGCACATAACAAAATTACTAAAATGTTTAAACTACAATGAAAAATGAAACTGGAAATAATAAAAGCTAATTCAAAATATTAACAAATACGATCGTATTATTAAAATAATAAAAAAATTACATTGCATGACAATTTAATTGCAAAAAACTGCAATTAATTTGCATTACAGTAATACATGTTTGCATTAAATTTAAAATTAAAATACATTTATGCATTTAGCAGACACTTTTATTAAAAAAGAGACTTACAGTCCTTTCAGGCTATAAATGTTTACCTATCATGTGTTCCGAGGGATAAAACCCCCCAACCTTGCGCTTGTGCTCTGCCAATTGAGCTACAGGAACACTTTTAATATGTTTAATTGTCATTATTTGTTAAAACTGATTTTTTTTTTAGTGCAAACATTTTAAACACATGAAGCAGGATTTTACTTTTTTTTTTCTTCATTTTTTGTTATCTTGTAAAAAGTTCAGGTGTTGTGAGATTCACCCATGAACATATTTTTCTCTCCAAAACCAGGCCAGATGACTGTATTCCACTGATGTATGAATGTGTCAAAAAAAATACTTTGAACTTTTTATTTATGAACTGCTCTGTAGGTAAATGATGTCACAAAATAAAATCACGTATAGCGCTTTAAAAGCCAACAGCAATCAATACACAAATCCTTATGTCCGAGTATTTACAGGCAGCAAACACAGAGGTTACTGCCAATAGAGCAGCATGTCATCATTTCTGAGCTGTTTGAAGTGATTGGTTTTTTCCTATTTATGACAGAGAGGGCAGTGTCAATCACATTACGAGAGGTCAGTGTGTAAATCAGTGCTGAATTAGTTGCTCAGTGAGCGTGAAATACATTTAAGTGAATGAGAGTCTTCTGGAGGAGGTTTGATGGTCACTTGAGATCATTTTCTGATGGTCGAGTATGTATGTGGGATATGGGAATGCTAGGGTGATCTATCTGGTTTTTAACACATTGTTATGCAGTTGCTAGTGTGTTCTGGGTGTTTTTACAAATGTTTTTTAGTCATGGTACCATGGACATTTGGATATTGTTTTGCAGTACTTGAAATATCGTGGGAAATGAATACAGATTGTCCTGAATCAATGCAATCACATTCCTCTTCAGGACACATCAGTTGCCACTTAGATTGTGACAACAGTCTGCAGCCACCATGTGGTCCCTGTGTAAATACGTTAGCATAATGTCTGTTGATATTTACAGTTCTACTCTGTGTGCCAGAATATGCCCCGGTGGGGTGGGTTCAAGTGTTGATATTTTAAACTCCAGGCCAGCAGAGGTCACTCTGACACCACTGCTAACGGAGTGCAAGTGCATTTTGGAATCAGGGTATGAATGCAGTAAATGCCTGGGGTAAAAAGTTAACATTACTTTATGATAACTGTGCCAACCAATGGTATACTAGTGCATAAAACTCACCCAGAATAGCGTAGCAACATTCTAATAGCAACCAGAACACCAAAGCAACAACATACTGTAGCAACAATCTAAAAACCACCCATATCAACATAGCAATCAGTGTGAATTAAAAAATAATAAAAATAATAAAAAGTAGTTTTTAACCATTGCAATGCAGTTGCTATCATATATATGGAGTTTTAATCTTTTAATGGGAAATATTAAGATATTGTAATTATCTCACAACCTGATTTCTAGGTCGTTCTGGTTGATTTTTAGTATGTTGCTATTGTAACCCCTCTCTTCCGGGCTCTCGCCACCACACCTCGCACTCGCTCCGAGTGGGCCTCGAACTTGAGATTGGCAAGTGAGGTTTACCTCACTCCCATCCGGGTCACGGCACCAAAGTAACCCCTCTCTCCCGGGTCCTTTCCCTCACTCTTAGTGACAAGGAGGCTAAATGACTGCAGCCACTAGCATCTGTAGCTAGTGCTTCTCTTGAGATCGGGGAGTGAGGCTTACCTGCACATCACCTTGCTGGCCTCCGTTACACTCACCTCCCTAAACCTCACTCCCATCCGGGTCACGGCACCAATATATCCCCTCTCTCCCGGGTCCTCGCCCTCGCTCTGAGTGACAAGGAGGCTAAATGACTGCAGCCACTAGCATCTGTCGCTAGTGCGTCTCTTGAGATCGGGAAGTGAGGTTTACCTGCACAGCACCTCGCTGTCCTCCATTACACTCAGCCCCTTAAACCTCACTCCCATCCGGGTCACGGCACCAATATATCCCCTCTCTCCCCGGTCCTCGCCCTCGCTCTGAGGGGGCCTCGAACCCGGGTCTCTGGCATGGGAGGCAGTTGCACTAAGAAGGAGGCTAAATGAGCTACTAGCATCTGTCGCTAGTGTGTCTCTTGAGATCGGGGAGTGAGGCTTACCTGCACAGCACCTACTGTCTAGCCTCCGTTACACTATACAGTTGCTAGGTTGTAGGTCAGGTGACAGCAGGGCGCCCTGTGTGTTTTGTATTAATTTGCGACTGATCTCAGAGAATAACTGGAGCAAATGTGTTTGCTCATCAGGAGACACCCATCCACCTGCCTCACTTCCCATAATCACGGCCAATCATCTGAGGGAACGCCACCGTACATTAATCACCGTTTCTCCCTGGAAATGCCACCAGCAGCTACAGTCATCAGAAGTCGAGCACATGCTCACTAGAGAAAGACAAAGACCCGTCATCATCCGACCAAACGGAGGGATGCCCGTCTTGAGAGCTATTTATATCCATCAATCTGTGGCAGTGTGATGGTGTTCGTGCACTGCTGATGATGTGTCAGTTACTACAGCATAGCTTAATGACTGCACATGCCTGCAGGGAAGCACGGATTGCTCTTGTCTGATAGTGTACTGCTCTGGGGGGTTTATGCATGTTGCTATGCACATGTTAGGAGGGCCATTGGTGCTATGTTACTAGGGTACTAACTGGGGTATTCTGGGATGCTTGTAGCATGTAGCTATACAGTTGGTAGGGTGTTCCGGGTGTTTTTTGATATGTTGCTATGCAGCCGCTTAGGGTGTTTGATTGTGTTAATGTTACTATATAGTTGCTAGGTTGTTTTTAACATTTCTTTGCATGTGTTTATGTGTTCAGAATGGACTTTAACATGTTGCTAGGGTGTTCAGGGTGGCTTTTTACATGTTGCTACAGAGTTTCTAAGGTGGTTTTGATTGAAGTAACATGTTGCTGTGCATTTGCGGAGTCTTTGTTATCATATTACCATTTTTTTTTTTTTTTTTTTTTTTTTTTGCAGTTGCTCGGATGTTCATAGTGTTTTTTACACGTTGCTTTGCAGTTTCTGTGGTGTTCAGGTTTTTCTTTATATTGATAATCTGTTAGGCTTTGCTTGCATTGTTGCAATTTCATTTTTAACATGTCGACAGCGTGATTTGCCATATTCTTACAGTTGCATGTTTCTAACATGTTTCGGCACAGTGCTAGACTACTCAAAGCAACCAATATAGTGCCGTATTTTTGAAGTTGATACCCCACTGCTAAATGCCAACACCATGGGTGCGAACTGTAGCGGGGGGTTTCTGAACTTGCTTCAAAGCTCGAATCGATTCCGATTACCCTGTGTGCAGTGGCACCGAACAGCAGGCCAGAGTACAATTATCCTACTGTCTCAGGAAATCTCCAGCGCATGCTGCTGAAACACTCCTGCAGCGGAGACAGACTGTAAACACTCACATCTGAACTAGAGACTTTTAGAGGGATCATGTGCTAATATAATGAAGCTTAAAGATGTCACTGCTTATTCAGATTTACTTCCCCGCTGTGAATAGAGAGCCGCAGCACACTTGAAGGATTTAATGTGATGTTGATCGGGTCCCTCTGGAGGGACATTGTTAGGATCAAAGATCTCCTGGAGCGCTGGCTTTTCTGGAAACCATTTATCATCTTGCAGAAGGTAAAGAACTTGTGGAGAAACTACTGATACACTTCAAACATAACTAGATTTGCATGTCCTGAGGGAACTAGCCGTACACGGCAATGGAAAAGCATTGTTTACATTTTAAGCAAGTTTAAAGGTGCTGTAGGGAACTTTTGTAAAAAAATATTTTTTACATGTTTATTAAACCTGTCATTATGTCCTGACAGTAGAATATGAGACAGATAATCTGTGAATAAATCAAGCTCCTCTGGCTCCTCCCAGTGTCCTATTGCCATTTGCAGAAACTCCATCGCTCCTGGTAAGAAACAACCAATCAGAGCTGCGGTCCGTAACTTTGTTTGTGTTCAAAATGTAGAAAAATGAACATAATAAGCGAGTACACCATGAATCCATTTTCCAAACCGTGTTTTTAGCTTGTCCTGAATCACTAGGGTGCACCTATAATAAGTGTTTATATTCAGACTATTTTAGATTGCTTCGGGGATACCGCGGCGGAGTAACCCAGTACCTTTGTGATTCTTCATAGACATAAACAGAGAGAAGTAGTTCCGGCTACAATGTTCTTCCGCAAGACGCAAGCAGTTCTGTTTATTAACCGCTAGAGCGTCAAAAGTTCCCTACCGCAGCTTTGTGTTCTGCATTAATGAAATGCAAACTGTAGCTTTTAGGCGATTATGTGCCAAAGCTATCAGAGAGCACTGTGAATCATTGATTTTAAAATGATGGTACATCACAAGGATGTAGGTTTGCAAAAAGTGGCACTCTACCATGTGACCAAAAGTTGTACCCATACATTGGTTCTTGGATTTTTTGGTTCTTCGAAGCTCATCCTGGACTGAAATTAATTATGTTAAATTAATTCAATTAATTCAATTAAATTAATTAATTATGTTATAGCAACAGGTCCCTAAACCTGCTCAGGAGCAGTTTACAGTATTTCATGTAAACAGGATTAGATTGCATCTTTTTAAAGGGAATTGATCTTTAAAATCTGTCTCCACCACTATTACTTTATTACAAGACTACCTTACTAATCCGTGGGACAATCATTTAAAATTATACTAATTTAAAAATGAATTGGAAAATAATATTCTAATGTTGTGTAATCTATAATGCAATAATATATAACATATGCTGTACAGTTAATCTGAGTCGTGCATTATTTGAGTGCTGACAGATATTATGGGAGTGCATTGATGGAGCGCAGGAGATGCAGATACTAAATAAACTTTAATTAATGCTGTCACGTAACAAATCTGCTTCAAAGATAAAATCACATGAATTGATAATTACAACATGGAGCCAAAAAAATACTGGAAATTGTGAATATTAATCTTGGGGATGATGCAATAAATAAATACAATTAAAATCTATTATAACCTTTATATGGTTTTGACCACTTGGCCAGAAATCTGTCGTGTTTTTGTTTTTTTGTCTGTCCTTTATTTTGAACATGCAAGGCCTTATGTGTGTTATGTGTTTTCATGTTGAATTAATTATCATTGACTTTGCATGGTTTTAAATGAATTAATCCAAATCTAAAACGCCAAACCATCATTACCAAATAATATTATCCCACAACATTTCATCAAAATCATATCATCGACATGATAATGACTGGAAATGTTTCCTCATCAGTGTGTGTTGGTTTGCCCACACAGAAACGAACATTAGCATCAGAGCTCAACTAATTACTGTTAGTTCACTCTTTCTCATTTCCCCTCTGGTCACTTGTTGGATTTTCTTCACGTATTTCTGTTTTTATAATGTTTTTGCTTCCTGTATATTATGAGCATAGTGGACATGTGAGATGATCACATCTTTAAGCATCTTTTAAATCATTGTGAATGTAAATAATAATAAATAAATAAATAAATAAACATTGTGGAATAATGACTTTTTTATATGTTATATCTGTAGCCAGGGCATAAAATAACTAATGCTAGTAAAGAAATAGAGCAGTTTTGTTGTTGTTCTTGTTAAAAAAAAAAAAGAAAAAAAAAAGAGAGGTATTCTGCCAAAATAAAAGCCCTACAGTTTAACTTTTAAAAAGAAAAAGAAAAAAATAATCCATAAATATTAATATTGTAATTGTGCTGTTATATAAATTATTATTATATTTATCATTATTAAATTATCATTATACATTTTTTATAAATAAATGTAATAATTCCATACATTTTATAATAATAATAATAACAATTATTATTATTATTATTATATAGATTAAAATTATTATTGTGAATTAATTTAGAGTTCAATAGCATTATTTCTTTATTGGTTTAATTTGTTTAAATAAATATTAATTAATTAATAATTTTAATTCAAATAATAATAATACAAATAATAATAATAATAAAAGCTGAAATTTCTCTCTCATGAACAATATATTTTCTAAAAACTAATTTGCCGTTGGCTGTCATTTGCTAGTTTTAGGTCCTGTCTGTGGCCATTAATTGTATATTGAAAATTTTTGCATGAAAAAAAGCATTAAGCAATTTATGACGTGTTGCAAGTAGCAAGCATCCAAAAATAAACTGCTGAATGTGACATACTCATAATGACAACATCAGAAGGAAGATCTTCTGACATAAAGATGAGTTTCATCTGTGTAAACACTGTGTGCCACTGTGTGCCATTCATCATCTCCTCTCACACATAAGCTTATAAAACAGCATGACACAGGTGAACGATATTACAGGGAACAGTATTCCAACAAAGCATTAATTACACTTTGAAATGAGAAATAAAATGTAGGACTGAGGCATTCATTTTTATGTTATTGCATAGCTGCATGTGCATTTATTGTTTCAACACCACAAAATGACTTTCATATAGGCGCTGAGAACATATTAGCAATGCTATAGCTAATGCAAAGCAATCAACATACACTAATGGTAGGAATAATGTTTCCCCGGAGCATCATGTGATGTGTGTTGTGACTGTGATCAGTAAGAGCTGCTGTAGATGAAATATGATCCATCAATGCACTGTACGCTCTTGTCAATTTGGATGAAAGCATCTGCTAAATAAATCTAATGTATTTACATTAGAAGAATATTTCCCTCTGAAATAAAAAATTCTGTCTTTTATTTTGTTCTTTATTAATTACAACAGCATTTTCGTGTGAAATAAAAGTAAAAAGATGTAAAGTACCGCACACACATATATTTTAGTGGTGTCAGTTGAAAAATAAGTAACTAATCACATTTTTCAGTAATCTTGATTAATCGCATATTAATATATTGACATTATTGGATCTCCAAATTAATGTAGGAACAACATAAGGATGATATATTTTTAATGTGTTTAATGGCATCTTTTCACTAAGTCCAGGATCATTGATATCAATACTTCTGCTGATGTCTCTATTAAATGCATTTCCCCCCCCCCCCATTTATTATAGCCATTATTATTGAAAGCCATTATATTTAACACTATATGTAATTAATTTTACATTATTTTATTTCATTTTCATATATATATATATATATATATATATATATATATATATATATATATATATATATATTTGATTTATTTATTTGATTAGAAAAATACAGTAAAAATTTTGAAATATTTTTAATATTAATAATTCAAAAAACTGTGTGAATATATATTAAAATGTTATTTATTCCTGTGTATTTTCAGCATCATTCCTCCAGTCTTCAGTGTCACATGATCTTCAGAAATTATTCTGATATGATTTTTCATGTGTTTGTGGAAATCGTTTGAACTGTAGTGTATAATAAAGACATTTATGTTATACTGATGTTATTCTATTGAATGTGTTTTTAGGGAGTTTAATCAATCCTGTATTCCAGACACTTCCACAGACGACAAACAAACGCTCCCTTCCGACGCTAACAATATTGTGTTGTATGAGCCAATGCTAACAGATCATTTGTGTTCTTTTGGGTTTTAACAGGAAACTCATCTCATCCTACGCAAAGGACAGAGACATCTTTACCCCCCCCCCCAAAAAAACAACAAAAAACGCTCCGCTCTAGCCGTCCAAAAACAGAAATGTGAATGAATCAGTCAGCTTGTAGTCTTCATTTCTACAGCTGCAGGAAGGTAAATAAACCCAAGCTCAGAGTCAGCGTTCTGGAGGAAGGGTCTCAGAAATATTGTGTGTGTGTTTGTTTATATATATATATATATATATACACAATTAAACAGTTAGTACATGTAACCGGATTCTATTGCTGCTGGGTATAAATAAATAGCAGTATAAATATAAATATAAATATATTTATCTAGTGTAAGCCTGTGTGCCCAACTTTAAAATACACTTATTTTAGTAATTTATCTCTGAATTGCACAGGTGATTTCTTTAAACATGACAGATGTGAATCTTCCCCTCCCAATGTCTGTGCACATTATTTATTCTCATTATTTACGTCTCCTCTAGAGTTTAAGAAGTGATCTCAATATTGTCTGAAGCAAAGAGGAAATTCAGGAGAAATATCTCAGACATACAGTAGTTGGTAAATCAGAAACACTGCATTTGCAAGTATTATTATTTGGCAATATTTAGAAATTACTTTAAAAAATTGTTTAAATTAGAATTATACAAAATGTTGACAAATATGCATACATACATGTATATTTTGTATAGATTTTTTTTATTTATAAATTATTTTAAAAACATTTCCAAATTCCTTTTTGATAGAGACATATTTAATATACATTTATGCTTACTTATCTGTGTTTTATTGCTTAAAAGAAAATATAAATCACCAATTTTATTTACATAATTTTATTATTTTTTACATTATAACTATAATTGAAAATAGAAATATAAAAATATAAATTATAATTTATAAAGTTATATATATATCTTAAAATTTATAAATTATTAAAATAATTTTACATAACATCTATAAAATAATTAAACTTATATTTGCTATTCCCCATTTAATTATAAGCGTGTAATCTTAATAATTTTAAGACATTTGACTAACAAAGAAGAATCTTGGTAGAAACATATAGAGATATAGTCAGTAAATCAGACCAAGTTATAATTGCATGTGTTGTTATTTGGAAAGAAATACCAGGATGCATTGCAACAAGCTCACAGAAAAAGTGCATTTAAGAAAAATATAGTTTTAATAAAAAAAAAAACAAAGCAGATTTTGACTTTAGTTTTTATTACTGAGTGTATTCATTTATTTATTTAGAATTTAGCTTCATTAGCTTTCATCAGACTCTACTGACAGTATGGCAGCTCACCAGGTTCAAGCGTTAATCAACATGTTGTAATCATAATACAGAAACTGAAGCGCTCTGAGTCAGCGTCCTCCAGCAGTCGTGACTCGAGGTACACCTCACACTAATCCAGATTTAATTGTGTTATGCTGTTTGATTGCCTACAGACACGCTGCTATTTCTGCCGGCTCTGAGTGTTTGGAGGGAAGCCCAATATGAGTAATCATCCAGAGCTGTAGAGAAGATGTGATGCTGAGACACGGCAAGAATTTACTAATAAGTCGCCTGGCAGGATTCAGAGCCGCGTGAAACACAAAACACTGCCAAATATGTTTGGTATGAAGGTCACGAGTCCTCATGTAATCATCGTACAGGTACAGAACAGAGACCTGAACTCCGTCAAGATGTCAATCTCAAGAAACAGTTCACCTTGTAAATCTTTGGCTTTGAACAAGTCTTTATTTTAATTGTGGACAGTGGATACATGCTGCAAATGAGATTTCGTAACATGAAAATCCTGTTTAAAAGTCATCTCAAATACTTAGAACCATATCTAAATTCGGTAAAGCCCCCCCAAAATAGATGTCTTTCAATTTTCAGCATGCTAAATAGTATTTAATATTTAAAAAGAAAATTTTGTGTATGCAAAAAAGAGGCTATAGTCACAATACACACACACACACACACACACACACACACATGTTAGTCTTTGTGTAGA
The DNA here is from genome assembly GCF_023724105.1 of Carassius gibelio. Classification (NCBI taxonomy): domain Eukaryota; kingdom Metazoa; phylum Chordata; class Actinopteri; order Cypriniformes; family Cyprinidae; genus Carassius; species Carassius gibelio. The sequence continues at coordinate 2,515,910 of NC_068383.1, forward strand.
ATGAGTGAAAGACACTGAAACCTGAACTTAACATTAGAGGGTTAGTTCACCCAAAAATGAAAATTAGCCCATAAATGACTCACCCTCAAGTCATCCTAGATGTATATGACTTTCTTCTTTCGGACAAATCCAGTCAGAGTCGGGGTCGAACAAAGGCCTCCTGTAGCGAATCTATGCATTTCTGTAAGAAAAATATACATATTCACAATGTAATAATCACTGTTGGGAACGTTACTTTAAAAAAGTAATTAGATATAGTTACTCACTACTTGTTCCAAAACGTAACTGAGTTAGTAACTGAATTACTCTGTAATAAAAGTTACTCGTTACCAGGGAAAGTAACTATTTGCGTTACTGTAAAAAAAAAAAAAAAAAAAAGTTGCTATGTCATAGAATTTGTACTATTTTTTTTTTTTAGCAGTTTTCACAAGTTAGTTGAAATGAGTAGAACAGACAGGTGTTCGTACATAACTTTCGATATTTATTTCACGTCAGCAGACAGCAAGAGTTTTATCCTGCACTTCAAGTATTATCTTTATAAGAAAAGTGTTTTGGGCCACTATCTTTGTAGATGCGTGTCACACATTACATGCACGTTCTTGCCTTTGACCACAATGAATTTGAAGTAGTGCTTATATCTCCACCTTGAAAATGCCAACTTTTCATCGGATTGCTCCTGACTCGCCATTTCTGCTGCTGTTGTGAATCTCTGTTTAGCTGTTGTGTGTGTGTGTGTGTGTGTGTGTGTGTTTGGCGCTGGCGCGTGTGCCAGCATGTGTGTAAAAACACAGGCTCTGATTGGCTACCATGAAACACATGACTCTGCCTTAGCCAATCACAACCGCTTATCTCGTCATGCAGCTTCAGTACATGGCCACTGAATTGGATCTGTGACTTGAACACACTGTTCTGAATCTACAGTGGGATTACTTTGACCACTCTTTAGCTCGGTGTTATCAGAAGAGATGGATGAATGAAAGGGCTCTAACTTATTAAGAGCTTGACACTCAAGGGATGTGTCTTTGCTTTGACATCGTTCAGGTGTTATATGCATAAACGACACATGCAGAAGATCAAATTAGTCCTGATCTCTCAGATCAAAACACCACTGGAACACCAGGAGGAGTCTTTGAACCAAGTCTTCTAAAAGAGACAATGTCAGCATTACAGCAGTACCTGTGTTTTCATCGGCAGGCAAACCATCTGATGTTCTGCTGTGAGAATCAAAATAGCCAAACCTCCCTGAGTCATCTCTGAACACAGCGATACACGATGTTCCACACATTAGCGTTACTGAAAAAATAACGTCGTTACCCAACACCGCTCTTTTAAACGCCGTTAATCCAAACCACCGGCGGCGCCAGGGGGGGTCTTGGGGGGTCTCAAGACCCTGCCAAAAAATGCCTTGACCCCCCATTTGACCCCCCAGCCTCTTCCTGATTAAAAAATATATATATGCGGGATAAAGATCCAAAAATGTTTCTCTTCAAACTACGCAGAACAATAATAAATAATAATTATTTCGACATTTATTCATACACTGAACCGAGAACCGTTTCTGTCGGACGCGTCCGATTCGAGAACCGATGAGCTGATGATAACTGCGCATGTGTGATTCAGCGTGAAGCAGACTGACACAGAGTGCATCTGAACCGAACTGATTCTTTTGGTGATTGATTCTGAACTGATTCTGTGCTAATGTTATAAGCGCGGGTAAACTGAAGGCTTGAATGAAGGGCAATCATCGCCAATGACGGCATTACATCGAGCGCAAAAGAACCGGTGAACCATTTTTTTTTTCAGCTGGTTTATTTGATCGAATTGTCCGAAAGAACCGGTTCACTTGAGCACCTGCTCCTTTGCCCCTTAAGTGCCCTTTTGTCAAAAGCAAAATTTCCTCGAATTTTTTTTGTAATAACATAAACTTTTGTGAATGCCTACCCACGCCCAATCATAATATTAGTACAATTTATTAATAATAATTTAGCCGTAAATAAAATGACCAACATGATGACCGTTCACCTGGCTACGACCTCATCCAACCAGGAAGATTCCTCATGCTGCACGCGCATTTTTTAATTGCTAGAGGATATTTTCAACATCGTGGCAGCTGGTAAGTGGTGTTTCATTCTCAGCGAAGTGATTTTGGTGTTTATTTACTTATTATTATTTTACAAGAACGATGTGATGTGAGAACATGCAGATACGTTGTTTATATTGCTGTGTGTAGCCTGTAGTGTAGAAGTAACACTAGTGTGCTGTTTGAGGGAGAAAAGTTTCACATGCATCGAGGGGTTTGGTCTTTTTTATGTTATTTCAATAAACTTTTATTATATTACAGTACTTATTTATTTTTAACACGTAAAAATAATTATCACAACACTGGTAAGGCTTATTCAGATTTTCTCATTCTCTGAATTATCATTATAAAAATAAAAACAATTCAGAAATGAATTAAAATATAATTATATTTTAAATGTGATGCAAATATTTTTTCTACAAAAGCAACAGTGTTTACAACAGCAAGACCACTTTAGCCTGTAAACTCAATAATATCTATCTGGAAATAAATGTAAAAATGTCAATGTCAATAAAAATGCATAATATACCTGACATGAAAGTGCAGTGTGAAGGATATGAATTACAAATATAGCCTGTCATTTGTTTACATTGCAAAGGTGTTTTTGTTGTTTAGTAGCAGAAATATGCAGTTATTAGCCATGTCCACTGTATTTTTTGTTGGTTTTCATGAGACCCCCCCTTGAAAAGACCAGGACCCCCCCATTGCCCCCCCAATCAAAATTGTCTGGAGCCGCCACTGATCCAAACACTGGTAATAATCATTTGAATCTAGCTTGCGCTCACTGTTGTACACAGAAGCAGGTCTGGGAGCATGACATATGAGGTCAGCTTTGCACACACACACGTGTAAAAAAAAAAAAGAACTGACTCCCGAACTGATTCAAATGATTCGCGATCCCCAAATTGACTCAAATGATTCGCGATCCCGCTACGGACTCCCGAACTTATTCAAATGATTCGCGATCCCCAAATTGACTCAAATGATTCGCGATCCCGCTACGGACTCCCGAACTTATTCCAATGATTCGCGATCCCCAAATTGACTCAAATGATTCGCGATCCCGCTACGAACTCCCGAACTTATTCAAATGATTCGCGATCCCCAAATTGAACTTTTTCAAATGATTCACGATCCCCAAAATGACTCAAATGATTCGCGATCCCGCTACATCGTCTCGGGCCGATGACGTCACTTCCATCGCGCTGTTTCATTTGTTTTGCAATTCTTAGTTTTTGTTTGCAAAAAGCAAATGTATTTTCCTCAATACTTTAAATAAAATGTTTTTAATTAGTTTTTGTTTTTATTGTTTTTGTATATTTTAAACAAGGTAAATCTTTCTGATTTATTAAAATAAAAAGTCACATACATGGATTTTTCTGGGCTAAGCCCCGGATCTCCACTCACTCTAGAACCAACCGTGTGTATATGTATATGTGTGTATATATACAGTATATATATATATTAGAATTTAGCTCTTCTGGGGTTTTGTTCTTCCTTCCTTTCAGCTCTTTTGTAATCAGAGCTGATCGCGCCTGTCAGTCACACTTATCAATCCGCTTCATTACTGATATCAGATCAACTCCACCAAACAGAGTCTCTGTGCATCTACTTCCAGTCATTACAGACCTCCAGCTCTCAAGAGTCGTATCACAAACACACATCACGCTCCTATTGTTCCTGGAGAAATCTGCTTCCAGCGTCTCTCCGATGCCAAGATGTGCGTCACGGATCCAAACGAGTTCCATCCATACATCTCGTGATTCACGATCAAACTTGTTTATTTGTGTGTAAGCAAATAGCAGAATGACAGTCCTTTGTGACATGAATTGTTGCTTAAAACCACAGTTACTGTGTTGTCATGTGTTTATGTGGGAATAACAGAAACCACACAGTCGAAAGACATAGATAGCATTTTTAGTTCTCAATTTAGATTGTTATGGCGTTCTAAACCCATATGACTTTTGCTTACAACATTATTATTTATTTGAATTTTTGTGCTAAATGTTTGGCTCCTCTGTAGTTTTGTTCACTGCTCTCCCATGTACAAAAACGGGCGTATAATAAAACAAATGCAAATGAAAACAAGCTTGATTGTCTGTGATATCTATAAGAGCTTGTTTCTGCAATGGAATAAAAATATATAGGTTATGCCTCTCTATAATCTCTCAATTTTGAGTGTGCATCTCACAACTTTTTGTCAGAACTGTGAGAAGAAGAACAAATATGTGATGCTTTCACGGTTTTGCACTGAGAAAACCCATGTGCTCAATGACGATGAATGAAACAGAGACGTGCTGAGAGAGTGTTTAACCCTGTTATTACACGACTCCAAATCCTGGCAAATCAACAAGACTGTCAGCATAAGAAAGGCACTTGTAATTAGACGTTTAAGTAATGTTTCTGAGCTCAGGTGATAATGAAATTCATATTGATGTTAATAAGCAAATCTCTGGCCTCATTCTCTCAATCTGTTTGAGGAATCAGAACATGCACGGTTTATACGGACCACATGCTGCTAATGAACCGACAAACAATGAACAGAAAACACTCTTCCTCAGTCTTTGTGTCTGGAGTTTATGTGCACAGTGATTTAAAAACTAAATCAGCCAATGGGATCAGACGGATAAACAGGCTTTCTCATTTGAAATAAATCTACTTTTCTAACTTTTTGCATCTCAAGCTAATGTTTTCCACTTCAAATATCTAATGCTTCCATGCTTTAACATTCTTAAATCAAGATTTACTTAGAACGCAAAAAGACGAGAATTCGAAAAATTTAATAAAAATCTAGTTTATACTTAAAATTATAAGAAACAAAATCTGCTTCTGCTTCTGTTTTACCTCTGTTTTTTTTAGTAAAAGAGACACTTAATGGACATGTATAAAGGCATCAGATAAGTCTTGTCTTTTTTTCTGATGAATGTAACTAAAAATGATGTAAGTTTATGCTTAAAATGAGAAGGAAAAAAAACTTGACAGGATTTTTTCTTCGTTTTTTAAGCCTAAATTCACTTAATTTTGATGCACGTCTCAGAAAACAAGACTTTCTAGCTCGTGTCACTTCACATATCAAAAAAATTCTTCTTAGTACAAATATCTAACCATTCCTGAATCAAGATACATTTTCTCAGGATTTAAAATGGCATTAAAAACTAAAAACTAAATAAAATGTATAAATTCAGTGAGTTTAGGCTTAAAAACAAGAAAACATACATAATTATAAAGATGAATACTAAAAGTTTATCCTTGGAATTAAGTTTATATTCTGACTCCACCGGCAGGAATTATGAAGCCTAAACTTCATTTTCATACAAAAGTTTGCTTTAAGTAAATCTTTAGCTATCCGTGCTGGGAAACCAAGCAAAAATAAACAGGAAGAGCATCACTTTTGAAGTACGTACAGTTGATTTAAGATTCATCAACTCCTAAATCCTCTTCTGGTCACTGAAATCACATCATGGTGGGATGCATGACTCGATCCACATCTTCTACACGAGCCGCCCTCTTCAGGACGTCTTCACATCTGCAGGAGTCCTGCGGGAGACGGGACAGATGGTGGTGATGGTGCCATCTGGACTCGACCTGTAACTGAAGCACTTCTGAGACGCCGTTCAGAAAGCATCAGTTCAGACGCCAGTCACACACACATGCAATCACAAAACACTAAACCCACACGCTTCACATGATGCTTACCACAGAAAACAGCAGCATCAAGGCCTTCAGAAGCTCTTCTGCAAGAAAGATGGCATGGAGCCTTGCAATAGTTTTATTTCACGATATGTATCTTAATGGAGTTCTCTTTTAAACTTAGCCACTTTAACCTTGAAAAATGTCATTGGAAATAAATAAAAATGAATGCAAGCATCTCAAATTATGGGTTTCTGGAAGACTATCAATTCATATTGAGATGTTCTGAATTTACAGATTATTTGTAGTGCTCTGATGTTGCTCTTTCGTGGTAAAAAAGTAAAAAAATAAATAAAAATAATATATATATATATATATATATATATATATATATATATATATATATATATATATATACAGAGAGAGATAGAGAGAGAGAGAGAGAGCAATAAAATAAATGTAAACAAACTGAGTTGAATTTGAGATCATATTGAGATTTTCTGAATTTACAAGTCATTTAAGTTTAATTATATTTACTGAAACTCATTTTATTTCAGCAAAGGCTGAATTTCACATTTTCGTTTAGTTTAACTTGATGTACTATAATAAATAAATCAGAATATATATATATATATATATATATATATATATATATATATATATATATATATATATATATATATATAATATAATGGAAAGGGAAAAAACACAATAGAACTAAAACTTTAAAAAGAAAACAGAGAATAAAAAATTCAAAAGATTAATAAAAACTATTATGTAGTATCTCAATGATGCTAAAATAACACTGCACTGTAAAACATTATTTTATTGATTTTTGATGTTTCACACAAGAATTTAATTCATTTACTTACTATTTCTTCAAACTGTAAAATGTACTAACAACTTCTGAATGAAAATAATTTTTTCAATGTGAAATTTGTAGAGAAAGATTGCTTAAAATATAGACTTAAATTGATGCCTTAAAGAGCTTTTTGCACTTCACTTAATCCATAAAAAAAAAAAAAATATATTAGTATAAAGTCATGCATTTAGGTATTTTTTTTTTTGATGAATAATAATAATACCATTTTTCAGTGCTGGAGGTAAAGTTGAGATATTAAAGAGATATTTTTGTTATTTTCTCCATATGGTGCATGCAATCATTGAGGATATCCCAGAGATGGGTTTTATAATGCGAGGTTTCCTACGTTTCTGGCACCAGTGGGAAACAGAATGGCAGATTATACTTCCATAGATCATCATGCTACAGATCGATCATGATTCAGGAGATTTCTGGAGATCATAAATCAAATCTGGACGCCAAAGCCTAAACTCAGCCACTTTAGTCATTGTTTAAACTCCTGCAGCTCAGCGAAATGACCCCCATCAGAAGAGCCTCCAGCAGTCGGAGATCCCATCTGCCGCTCTGGCAGAGACACCAGACGCAGATTAAACATCTTCATTAAACGAGACTCTCAGAGATCCACCTCATGTCTGCTTCTGTGGCCGTGTTGAGAAAGCCCAGCCCGAATTTGCCTGAAACCGTCCCAAAAATCTCCAGAGAAGCAGCAGAGGCCATCAGCACAGATAATGAAGACAAACCACACAGACGCTTGGGTTTAGCTTCAGCTCACACTCGCATATGACCACAATCTCCTGCCAAGAGAGAAAACAACAGCCCTCTAATATGAGCTCTTATGCAAATTACAAAAAAAAAAAAAAAAAAACTCTGATTCTGATTGGTTTCATGCAATTTCTATGAATTTGAGTACCTTCTGAGCTGCTACAGAATTAGAAACATTTGCATTAGAGTGATTTTACTCTGCATGGAAGTGCATCACACAGTGTTTCACACAGAGTTTTTATAGTTGCACACTGCAAGGAACTGGCAGATGTAAATGTTGATTATTGATTCACATGCTCAAGAAAAACAAGAACAAGAAAAATGTCAATGAAAAGATGAAATACTGAATTGAATGTGACTGAATCTCAGTAGTGCTTCATTATTTAATTAACAACGTAAATCAGAAAAAAATATTTAATTAAAAAAAGAAAATGAAAAAATAAAAATAAAAATTTAAACAAGTTTTTCTGTAATTAAGGGTTTCATGGGATTCATGAATAAGTAAAAAGCGGATAATTAAATCAAAAAAAGTCAAATTCAAATAAATGACAAAAAAACTAAAACAGTCACAAAAATACAATATTGAATTTAGTTAATTTAATATTTCAGTAATTAAATTATTAAATAATTAAGTTAATATGAATACTTTTTAAAATATTTAAAATTATTGATTTATTATTTTACGAATTGAAAAGACAAATTTAGATAAATCATTTAAAAATAAACGCAAAATAAAACAACTACTTAATGAAAGCAAAGTATTATATTTTGACAGTGCAACTGCTTTGGATCTAATGAAGGGTTTCGTGGGGTTTGTGAATTGAGGAAAAGCCAAAAATTAATTAATTAAATCATAAAAAATAAAAATAGTTAACTTTTAAAACAAACAAAATAAAACACTCTCTAGATAAATTATTGAATTTAATTAATGTAATATATTAATTAATTTAGAAAAAAAGTTTTAAAAAATCCAAAGCTACCAAAATAAAACAATAGTAAAAAAAATGTATTTTAGAAATATTATATTTTAACAGTCTAACCACTTTCCTGTATTGCAGGGTTTCATGAGGTCCATGAACTGACGAAAAGGCTTTTTAATGAGTAAGTCAAATATTGACCGTAGTACATTTTTTATTTCAGGATTTATTTCTTTGATGAATAGAACAGTCAAAAAACACAATTTATTTGAAAACGAGACTATAAATATCTGTCACTTTTGATCATCTTAATGTTTTTGCATAATAAAAATATTAACATCTTTCCAAAAAACGGACCAAAAAACTTTTAAAGTATTTCATCAAAGAAAAGCCTAGAGAGAGAGCAAACCGTTTTGAGAGCGACTGCTAAAATAACATCACTGTGATACAAACACTGACCTTTAAGCAGAGTACATTCTGTGCTTCATGAGGTTGTGAACAATAAAAATATGTCTTTCCATAAACCTTTCATGAAAACATGGCTATCTCTGCCCTTAAGACGCTGAACAGTGGCTCTGTACCTCACAGACTAGTTCTCATCCAGGTCAAATAAACATGTCCAGCCTGATTAAAGTCTGTACGTTATCATCAGCGCTGCCTTTAATAAACGCAGAAACTTGCGCTTCAGGGAATCTGCTGCATGAAAACCAGATGCTGTTTGATTCCCTGATGACTGTAGCTGCTGTCTGGAGATCCGGTGACTATATGAACTCATGCCAACATGCATTACATGCGTCTTACCCACAATCCTTTGCGGTGGAGTTATGCACAACACCCGAACAGGCTTTCTAGAGGAAGTTCTACTCACCCTCAGGTCATCCAACGTGTAGATGAATTTGTTTCTTCATCAGATTTGGAGAAATGTAGCATTGCATCAGTGTGTCATCAGTGGAAGCTCTGCAGTGAATGGGTGCCGTCAGAATGAGAGTCTGATAAAAACATCACAATAATCCACAAGTAATCCAGTCCATCAGTGAACATCTGGAGGAGACAAAAGCTGTGTGTTTGTAAGAAATCATCAAGTCATATAATATTAATTCTACAAAATTAAACTTTGCAAGTTGTGATTGGTTAAAGACTGAGGCGTGAAAGAACTAATCTACATCTCGACTTGTCATATTTACCATGTGTGAATATACATGGATGCAATTCATAAACGTTCACAAACTGATTTATTTCTCCTTGTTTGGCACTTAAAGCTGCGGTAGGTAACTTTTGACGCTCTAGCGGTTAATAAACAGAACTGCTTGCGTCTTGCGGAAGAACATCGTAGCCGGAACTACTTCTCTCTGTTTATGTCTATGAAGAATCACAAAGGTACTGGGTTACTCCGCCGCGGTACCCCCGAAGCAATCTAAAATAGTCCGAATATAAACACTTATTATAGGTGCACCCTAGTGATTCAGGACAAGCCAAAAACACGGTTTGGAAAATGGATTCATGGTGTACTCGCTTATTATATACATTTTTCTACATTTTGAATACAAACAAAGTTACGGACCGCAGCTCTGATTGGTTGTTTCTTAACGGGAGCGGTGTATTTCTGCAAATGGCAATAGGACACTGGGAGGAGCCAGAGGAGCTTGATTTATTCACAGATTATCTGTCTCATATTCTACTGTCAGGACATAATGACAGGTTTAATAAATATGTAAAAATATTTTTTTTACAAAAGTTCCCTACAGCAGCTTTAAATGCTTTCACTGTATGGATTTTCTTCTTCTTTTTTTTTTTTTTACTAAAACCAAACTGAAACTTAAATAAATCAAATAAATGTTCAAGTTAAGATATTAAAACTTAAATATAAATTAAATAAAAATATTAAAAATTGTGAAAATAGCAAAAAAAAAAAAAAAAAAAAAAAAAAAAATTAAATAGCTAATATAAGATATTTATAAATACTAATAATACTGAAATAACAGAAAATAACGTGAACAATAGATTGCACTTTAATTAGCAGATTCAAGTTTTTAGTGCTGAGCACAACTAGAAAACGTAATAATTTCAATCATTTTTAAAATTTCATTTCACATTTCAAATTCCGTGCAACTTTCCTCTGTTTTGCGTGAGCATGCACTGAGCTGATGGACCAGCTATGAGCTCAAAATACAGTGGACCGTGACTCAACGAACACTTCCTACATCTCACAGTGTGTCACATCTCCACTTCCTGTCTGGCTTTCTGTAAATGAGGCTTCATCACACTTCAGTGTGTAAGACTGTGATAGTCTCCAGCTTACTAACACATGTGGAGAACAGGAACGTTTCCATAAATCCGTGTCATTCCGACCTCCTGCGGCTCGACTGGGAACGTGTGTGTGTGTGTGTTGCTTTGTTCCCTGAATTGCACGTCTCCTCTCGTACCCCTTCAGTCTTGTGGTCGTCTCTGATGTTGGAAAGAAATTCCAGGCCGCTGGGATTAACAGAGTGTGTAAATGGAAAGTAGATTCTTTAAACGTAATGTAACTTATGCGGTTGACCTCTCTGAAGCTTTAACAACTTACAAATAAAAAACAGAAAGAAAAGCATGTCATCTGGCTACTTCAGTAGAGACACAAACAGCTGCAAGCAGATGCTTCAACACCAGTTTCTGTGGTGAATCTTTGGTTTTAAAGTGGTTTGCAGAATGAGCTTCATCCGTTTGATAGCCTCACGCACACACACCTGCAGCAGCTCCGTCTGTGGAAGCTCAGATACAGTAAGTGTCCATTAGATATGAACTTATTCTCAGCCAGGTATTCCCAAAGGAGGAACATGCTGCTTCCATGGCAACAAAAACCCATGGCAACAATAATTCTCCGCTGGTGCTGAACTGGAGAAAATGTCAGTGTCATCAGAAAGTAAATCAAATCCCAGGAGGTTTAGGAAACCTGAGCTGAGCCAATCTCAGGACCACACGTCCAACTCATACTTGACATCTAATTTTGCAAGAAATGACAACTAAGCACTGTTCTCCTACAAATTCATATGGCCATAATGCAAATAATAAAATGCATTTAATATTTGCATTATTATTACTATTATAAGCACTTTTCCCAAAAAAGTTTGCATTACCATAATGCAATAGCGGCCTAAGACTTTTGCACACTGTGTGTGTGTGTGTGTGTGTGTGTATATATATAAAACAAAACAAATAGACTTCATTTTCTTGCAAAGCATGTTGAAAAATGCAATAAACATGCTTTGCAAGAAAATTAAGTCTATTTGTTTTGTTTTTGCATTTTTATTCTCATAATTATTATGATTTGAAAATTTTGCATTTGCATATAATCTTGCAAGAAAATGAATATTTTAATGCCATTATTATCAACAATTATCCATTTTCATTATCATAACTTTGCATTTAATTTTTTAAAGATTTATTTTTAATTTCTTTTTACAATTATTATTATCATCATGACAATTAAGCACATTTCCACTACAAATTCTCATTATCATATTTCATTTAAATGCAAGAAAAAAATATTATTATTATTATTATTTCCCATATAAATTTCCATTACAGTAATGCGCAAAAAAAAAAAAAAGCATTTTCATTAAGACATGCAGCTTTATTACTCTGAATTATTAGCTATTTCCCCTTCAAATTACCATGGCCATAATGCAAAAAGTAAATAAATATGAATATAAATAAATAAAAACATTCTCATGCAGGAATTATTTCCCCTCTCACTCCGAAGTAATAAATATCAGGCAATCAAGATAAGTAAAGAACACATCAGAACATGTTTTAATTTGCTCATCAATGTCTTTTTTTTCTGCACTAGAACCTGAAATATTAAGAAGACGGATCTGATTGATTTTACATACTACATTTATTAAAAAAAAGAAAAAAGAAAAGCAACCAACGTCACATAAAATAGATTTACAGAGAAACACGTTTGTAAAAGCATAGAAACCAATGAAGTGTTATCTAGCAGCATCCAAATGTTGGAACGAGAGAGAGAGAGAGAGAAAAAAAAGACAAATCATCAATGCATCTATGTTTCAGATCTGGCAAAACCGTCACAGTATGGCCTTCTCACAGCCGTCCCACCAGAAGACTTTCATTTGAATAAAATCAACTAATTCAGGTTAAATAAGCTTAAATAACAGTGTTAAATACAAGACACTTGATTGGAGGATCTGTACAGACATGAACACAGAGGTGATGCACACACCTGCTTCATTTCAGCTTTTCTTTGAGGCACAATCTCAACATTTACAGTTTGTTCATGAAATCCATGACTCGTACTGCCAGAACTTGATGGTCGTGGACAGAAATGATTCAGAAAAGGTACGAATGACCCGCTGAGCTTCAGCGTTTGATTGCACCTTTCAATAACGGAGGCAGAGAATGAAGTCTTGACGCGTTACATTCACAATCCACCTCCAGAAACATCGTGTAGTTGCTAATCGAGCACATTCTCTGTGTCTTCGCTGCTCTTCTGCACCAACACGAGTGTCTTCTCCTGTCCAGAACATACTTACATTCTACATCTGATTGAACTGCGGTAGAGTCGGGCTTTGCTAGCGTCGGTCAATGTGGTCTCCATCAAGGCTTCTTGTCGATGGTGTGGAAGAACCACTGGGTGAACTTCCTGAGCTGTGCGGCAGCCGTCTGGCTCTCCTCCTGCAGACGCATGTTGTCCTGCCGCAGGTGATGCACCTCCACCTGCAGGATCGCCTTGTCTTCCTTCTCCTATATACAGGAGAGAACTAGCCGTTTTATTATGCATGGAAAATAACAGCAATGGTTCTTCGAGAACCTGAGTGTGAGGCAATCATGCAATCTTTTTTTTCTTTAAACTAGTTTTGAATAAATCAGAGGTTCCTAACATTTAAAGGCTGTTGCATGTTTTCATAAAGACATTATTTATATGGTGCAAAAAATTAAATTCGATTCTATTACATTGTAGCGTTTAATTTGTTCTAACAAACCTTTAACCTGAAGAGAAACAGAAAAATATGGCTGTCAACAGAATCAAATAATTGTGATTAAACTTAATAAAAAACAAAAATAAAATTAATAAACAATAAAAAATACTTTTTACGTTTGAAATATTTTAAAACAAAAAAATATATAATACTGTCAAATATTTTGAAGCCTGTTATACTGTCAAAAAATAAATTGATAAAATATTGTATTTTTTGTTTTATTATTTATTCAGTTATTTTAGTATTTTTGCTTTTTTTCCATTATTATTAAAGTAATGGTATTTTTTAGATTCTGTAATATTGTGAAGCTGTTAATGTTCTCAAATTAAGTTGTAATATTGTCATTTTGGTATTTTAATTATTATTTTGTTTTTTTAAATCACAATTTATTTATTTAGATTTTTTTTTAAAGTAGTAATTCTTTCAAATTCTGTAACATAAATAAAGCAGTGATTTAGTCAAATTAGAAAGTTGTAAAATTAATTATTTTTATTACATTTAATCTTGTAAATGTGGTAATCTTTTCAAATTACAAATGAAAAATACTGTCAATTTTAATGACATTTTATTTCATTATCTATTTATTTTTTTATTATTTCAAATCATATTTAAAGTGGTAATAATGTCTGTAATACCGACCTATTTTTATTCATTAAATTTAAATGCATTGTTATGATTGATTTGTTCTAACATCTTACCACTTTTCTCTTAAGTTTAAAAACCTCTGTGACAAAAGTGTTTTGCAAACATTATAAATATCTCTCTCTGGAGTTATTATGCACTGAGAGCTCATTACAGAGAAAGAAAAGTTTAACAAATCAATACAATGTTCTAGAAACTTTTAATTAGTATGAATGATAAACTGTATGTCTCAGAGGACTCATTACTCATATTCACATGCCTCGTTATAATCATTTAGAGTAATTGTACACCAGCTCTACATATATTGAGCTGATGTAAACTAGTGTAGAGTTATCAGCAGTTACATCAGGTGCATCATGGGATATTGGAGTGGTTCCATTTAAAATGACAGGAAGCAGGATATTAAATCAGGACAACGAGGTGGCAATTCTGCATTCAGGTGCCCATTACCACATTGTTCACCTATCCTTCCCCTCAAAACCCGGCGGATGTACTTCCTTGCATTCACAAGATGGATGGAGAGACGTGTAAATAATGTTTCATTATTATTATTATTATTATTAAAATTATCACATTTCTCCACAAATTACCATAATTCCATAAATAAAATCTGCATTAGCAATTAATTTAGCAAGAAAATTTATATTTTTTGCATTATTATTATTATTATTATTATTATTATTATTATAAGCGAATTGCAGCTACAAATTAAAATACAAATTATGCAAAATAATAAAAAAAATATATAAAAAATGCATTTTAATTTAATTTTGCAAGAATTAGTTTTTTGCATTATTACTATAAGCACATTACCTCTGCAAATTCTTATTACCTTAATGCAAAAAAATAAAATAATAACAATAATAGCATTTGCATATAATTTTATAATAAAATGTTATTTTTGCATTATTACTACTACTACTACAACTTCTAGTACAAGTAATATTCTTCTAATCATCTCTTTACAGTTATGAAAAAATTATACTTTATTTTTACTTTAACACAAGAAAATTAAGAATTTTTTTTGCATTATTATTATTATTATTATTATAAGCGCATTGCCACTCCAAATTAAAATCCAAATTATGCTAAATAAAAAAAATATATAAAAAATGCATTTTAATTAAATTTTGCAAGAATTTGTTTTTGCATTATTACTATAAGCACATTACCTCTCCAAATTCTTATTACCTTAATGCAAAAAAATAAAATAATAATAATAATAGCATTTGCATATAATTTTATAATAAAATGTTATTTTTTGCATTATTACTACTACTAATACAACTTCTAGTACAAGTAATTTTCTTCTAATCATCTCTTTACAGTTATGAAAAAATTATACTTTATTTTTACTTTAACACAAGAAAATTAAGACAATTTTTTGCATTTTTATTATTATTATTATTATAAGCGCATTGCCACTCCAAATTAAAATCCAAATTATGCTAAATAAAAAAATATATATAAAAAATGCATTTTAATTAAATTTTGCAAGAATTAGTTTATACTATAAGCACATTACCTCTCCAAATTCTTTTTACCTTAATGCAAAAAAATAAAATAATAATAATAATAGCATTTGCATATAATTTTATAATAAAATGTTATGTTTTGCATTATTACTACTACTAATACAACTTCTAGTACAAGTAATTTTCTTCTAATCATCTCTTTACAGTTATGAAAAAATTATACTTTATTTTTACTTTGACACAAGAAAATTAAGAAATTTTTTTGCATAATTATTTAAATTATTAAGCACAACTCCGCTACAAATACTCATTACCATAATGCAGAAACAAAATGCATTTGCATTTACATTTTTCAAGAAAATGAAGCCTTTGTTTGCGTTGTTGTTATTATAATGATAATTAAGCACACTTCCCAAACAAATTCTCATTACAATACATAAGCAAGTAAGAAAAACATCTCATTAACGTAATACAGTACTGATAATTATTGGTTATTGTTTTCCATCAGGACGGGACAGTTTACCTTCTTCAAGTCGTACTGCAGCTGTCTCAGGATGACCTCCAGCTGATTGACTTTCCCCGTCAGCGTGGCTGGAGACGTTTCGCTGAAGAGCAAGACAGAGCTGTTAGTCTGGGCATGTACAGACAGTGTATTGTGTGTGTGTGTGTGTGTGTGTTTGCTGATAAACTCACCCGGCCTCCAGTGCGGCTCCTTCAGCGGCCGCCACACGTCTGGTGAGCTCACGAGAGATCTGCAGCGCTTCGGCTCTCTGGATGTCCGTCATGGTGCAGAACGAGGACACGCGCTGATCTGGACACAAACACATCACACATCAGTATCACAATGACACCATAACACATAAACACCCAAACTCAGTGTGTTTATACACTGTTTATCCTTAATGCAAGGAAGATAGAAGCCCTAATATTTTCCTCAAGCAAATTTAGCTTGGAAAATCCTAATAAAAGCATTAAGAAGAATTGCCGTAATGGAAAGAATAATAAATAAATAAATACAATTAATATTATTAATAAAATGCATTTACATTTAATTTAGCAATAAAATAAACTATTTTCCATTATTATTATTATTATTATTGTAATAAGTACATTTCCCCAACAAATTATTTTTACCATAAAGTAAAAAATAAATAAATAATAAAAAGTAAAATAATGCAAATGCATATGCATTTAATTTTACAATAATAATTAAAGAATTGCATTATTTATTAGCATATTTTCCATACAAATTCTCATTACCATAAATTTAAATAAAATAAATTAAATAAAGCATTTAATTTTGTAAGAAAAACTAGTATTACATTATTATTATTATTATTATTATTATTATTAATAATTACCATAAATTTTTATTTAGCAAGAAAATATCCTTTTTTTGTCTATTTGTATAGTCTATTTTCTTGAAGAATTAAATGGCAAATAGATATATATTTTTTTCATTATAGTAATGAGAATTTGTAGGGGAAATACATTTTGGAGACAATAAAACTAATTGTATTTTCTTTCTCATTGCTGTCTGTGTGTATCTTTAGGTATTTTACCCATATCTCAAATTTAATTAAATCTGATGAAACCCTTGATTTGTTCAAAACATCTGCACAAGGAACTGGCCTCAGATCAGTTTTTCATATCACGTTGGATTTTCATTCAGTTTTAATATAAAAGTGAGACCTAAATTAAAGAGCCACGGGACTTAGCTCCTCAATAAAACAGTGTGTTTATGAATATTTGCTCATACTTTTCTTCTTGTTGACTTACATTCGTGCTCGCTGATGCAAATGGAGGGCAAATATGTTGTGAGCTAAATTTGTCTCTCAGTGTTTTTATGCAGCATTATTCTGGGTCACAGCGAGGCCCAGAAACAAGCCTCTCCTCTAAAACTATAACTTTGTTTCCAAATATTGCATCAGTCTCTTAAGTGTATCTATGGCATTTGAAGCAGCGTGCGCTGGTTTCAGCAGCTCTCTGGTTTGTCGCCTCATTTGTTTGAGTGTAAAAACAGGATCAGTCACTGAATGAACGACAATCGCTTCTGGTTTAGTACAGCAAGCTCACATGTAATAGAGTGAAAGAGTAACGTTGAATGTGATTTTGATATAGTTTTTTGTTGGTCCACACTGAAAGTGAAAATAGATGATATTGAAATGCCATCAGCCAATCAGAACATTATATGTTTAATGCATAGTTTTGTGCAACTAGATTTTGAACCAATGAGATGCCACTGTGGGCGGGGCTACCAGCACAAATTAAGCATATATGCAATTAGCAGATGCTTTTATCCAAAGCGACTTACAAAAGAGGAAAAAAGACAATTAGTCAAAAGGAAAGCAGTATTCAGAATAAAAATAAATAGAAAATGATAAACCATCAAATTCACTCATTGGCACTTACATCATACTTATTTCACGAGCATATTTCCCCTCCAAAATCATTATTATTATTATTATTATGGACCTTTTCCCTCTACATTCTCATTAACATATTGCAAAAAATAAGATAAACATATTTACACTTGCATCTAATTTTTGCATTATTATAAGCACATTTCCCCTCCAAATCCTGATTCCCATAATAAAATAAATAAATAAATGCAAATAAAATAAATAAATAAATGCATTTAATTGTGCATTATTATTATTATTATTAATAATTTTTAGCACTTCTTCTCAAAATTCTGATTACCGTAATGCAAAAAATAAAATAAGTTAATTTGCCTTTAATTTAGCAAGAAAACAGAATATTTTTAGCATTATTATTATTATTATTACTACTAACACATTTCCACTCTAAATACATTACCATAATGCCAAAAGGTTTTAAAAAAAATAATTTTACAAGATTTTTTTTTTTTCATTATTATAAAAATTTCACCTCCAAATCCCCTTTTATTTTTTTCAACATTATTATTATTATTATCAGCACATTGAACTGATTTTATAGCACATATTTTTAGGCTTCATTTAGGAAAATGTTTCTCTTTTGATTTAATTGTGAAATACAACCTAGACTCAATTTCATGATTTCATCAGCCAAAAATGAAAGTGTGCAATGTTCTTCAGTTGATGCAATGAGAAGAAGATAACAGTATCTAGGTTTACAGTCGAAACAATTCATTCATGCATGAATCTCAGGTATAGAAATGAATAAGATCTAGACCAATAAATACCTTTAAATAACAACAATTACCCAGCATGCCGTCTGAGTGTTTAATTGCAGGTTTTTTTTGCATATTTAGAAGTTTAGACCTGAATTTGAAATGTATGTATCTAAATTGCATATTGAATTTCCATATATTTGGATTACGCAGTTGTAACATAAATAACTAATAATCTTCATACATAAATGAAATAGGTAAGACAAATTCAAGATTTCTGTTGTGATGCTGATTATTATAAACTGAATGGGTTTTAAATGCACAATAACCAGCTGGTAATTTCAAAATGCATTTACTCAAATTTATTCATTTTGAAAACAATTACATTTATTAAAAAAGCATGAACATGGTTAAAATATGGCTAGCTGTACAACGTGCAATGTTGAATTAGATAAAATGCTTGAGACTGAAAGTGATTTGATGATAAATATATAAACCTGGTTATTGTGCATTTAAAACACATTCACTATTATTAACAATTAATATAATATATTATTATTCAATTTACATAAATAACAAATATTTATATAAATACAAAAATAAATATTACATATAATAATAACAATAATAACAACAATAACAACAACAACAATAATAATAATTATTATTATTATAAACTATAAAATGACTCCATTATACCACAAAATATAAAATAAAATGTTATTATTAATTATTTTTTATCTAGAATCAACAAATATGTGCATTGTTTATAACTAATTAATACAAAATATTATATTTACACACAATATAAACATAAAAATATAATTATATTTTATATAACATAAAACAACAAATACATTACATATAATTATTATAATTCATAACAATGTTACGTTACAATAACAAATTAGATTTATTTACGAATAAACCTGGTTATTGTGTATTTCAAACACACTCAGTTTATTAGTATTATTACTGAAATCTGATTTGTTTCATGTATGCATGACTGACGGATATGCATCACATTTATTTGACATTAATCTAAATGCATGAGAATTTTATATGCAATTCAAATCCACAAATCTTAAATTGAGGCCAAAATATTTTTGGGGAGTTCAGCATGTTTCTCCCAGCCTACCTTCGAAGGCTCTGGCGGCGTCGACGAGGTGAGACCAGTCCAGGCCCGTGGCGGTGTCTGGCAGAGGCATGAGACCCGGGTCGCTGAACTTCGAGCGGTCGGCCAGCGAGCCGTCAGAGAACCAGAAATCATCTGAAGAGACGTTCACACACACAGAGAAAGACACAGATCAGCCACACACGTACAGCACCAAACCTTCCCCTGGGTCTCCACAGACAGCAGACCTGGAGAAACACAGTTAGGGCTGCAGTCTTCACTTCCTAATGATTCCCTTTTACAAGATCTCAAAGCTTCATCCTCAAACACAACTGACAGCAGAACGAGAGCAAGATCATCTGAAATCTGCTCACGAGGAGAGGAAAGCCTTCAAGAATATAGATGACAGACTAGCCCACACACACACACACACACACGTCTCTTCTGCTCACCAAGGCTGCATTTATTTGATAAAAAATACAGCAAATTTGTGAAATATTATTACAATTTAAAATAGCTGTATTATATTTTATTATATTGTAAAATGTAATTTATTTCTGTGATGCGCAGCTGTATTTTCAGCATCATTCCTCCAGTCTTCAGTGTCACATGATCTTCAGAAATCATTCTAATATACTGATTTGCTGCTCAAGAAACATTTCTGATCATTATCAATGTTGAAAATAGTTGTGCTGCACAATATTTTTGTGGAAACCATGATATATATATTCATTGTCACTTCTGATCAATTTACTGAGTCCTTAGTGAATATAAGTATTAACGTATCAAAAATAGCAGGTGAAATAGTCAATTTAGACTACTTTAACTTTTTTCATTGATCCCTTTCAGTATTGAGTGAAATGTTAGTATGTTTATAATCCATATTTCTCTTCTAAGGATACATGCAATGCTGCTTAAAAGCGGAAACAGTCATTTTATGCAGCAGCACTATATTGGACCGCCATCTGGTCAGCGGCTGAAGTCTTTAGATATGCTCTCGTTTGGGTTTAGGACCCGAGCTGCAGCCATCAGAAGCTTTTAAACATGGCCTAATTTTTCAATCAACTGCGTGTGTCCAGACTTCTCACTGTACATATCTCTCTCCCTGATAGACAGGATACACCAGTAACATTTCCATCTCACAAAGAACTGGCTCTGAGAATGTTGTGAGGGGGAAACACCGAAGGCATACGTCCCCCTCTCTCTCTCTCTCTCTCTGTCTGAGCATCAGAAGGATGCAATCTGTCAAATTAGAGCGTTCACTAGATGGGGAGGGTAAGGAAAAAATCCACAAACTGCTATCTGTCGAAACAATCAGAAATTTATCACACGTGACAGCAATTAGTCTCCTCAGGCCACTCGAAAAACTAGCTATAGATTAATCAGCTCTCACACTCTGATCAAAGCTGCTAAATGTGTTCATATTAAACATCCTTTAAACCAAATGAGATGTGATTGTTTGCTCTGGTTTGTGTAATTGCGTCTTTATCTGTCATTTATTTCTTGTGTCACTTGCAGCAAACCCCACTACAGATTACCGGTGGCAGGTGAATATCTTTAATTAGGGTTCATACTGTGGACCCAAATCATATTTGGACCATTGATACTCTATCTACAATCTCAATTAAAAGTGTCAATGGTCAGTTTGAGAGATAATTGGCGGTAAATCATCCACCGTAATGCAACAAGAAGAAGAAGACGCGTCACGCAGAGGCTGAAGAAGAAGAAGACGTGAACACGCTCAGGACAATTTGGACATTGCATGAATAAGAGGAATAAAATTATATAAATACTGTACAGTTTCTCATATTTACACATCAATGTATCATCACGAGATGCTGGATTAAATTTGGTTTTGTTTGTATATGTTTTTTTGACTCTCAAAGCCGTGATTCCCCTCCACTTGCATTATATGACTGACAGACTGCAATGTTTTGAGTTCAAAATCTCGGTTCATGTTTTACTGCAGTCACCCACATCTTCGATGCCCTGGGGTAAGCAGATAAACATCAAAATTGAATTTTTGGGTGAACTATGCCTTTAAATTTCCAAAATCACTTCTCATCAGCAATGCTTTAATAACAACAAAAACAAAATGGGTAGTTTGAATTTGAATGTAAGGAAGTATAATTAAAATAAATTGACATTGCATTTTGTATCTAAAATTGAATATGATTAAATTAATACAGAAGAATATAGAACAAAAGATAGATATATTGATAGAACAATAGACAGATAGATAGATAGATAGATAGATAGATAGATAGATAGATAGATAGATAGATAGACAGAGAGACAGTTAGACAGACAGACAAACATATATAGACAGACAGACAGACAGTTATACAGATAGAGAGACAGACAGATAGACAGACAGACAGATATAGACAGACGGACGGACGGACGGACGGACGGACAGACAGACAGACAGACAGACAAACAGACAGACAGACAGACAGACAGACAGAGAGACAAACAGACAGACGGACAGATGGACGGACAGACAGACAGACAGACAGACAGACAGACAGAGAGACAAACAGACAGACAGACAGACAGACAGACAGACAGATGGACGGACAGACAGACAGAGAGACAAACAGACAGACGGACAGATGGACGGACAGACAGACAGACAGAGAGACAAACAGACAGACGGACAGATGGACGGACAGACAGACAGACAGACAGACAGACAGACAGACAGAGAGACAAACAGACAGACAGACAGACAGACAGATGGACGGACAGACAGACAGAGAGACAAACAGACAGACGGACAGATGGACGGACAGACAGACAGACAGACAGACAGACAGAGACAAACAGACAGACAGACAGACAGACAGAGACAAACAGACAGACAGACAGACAGACAGACAAAGAGACAAACAGACAGACAGACAGACAGAGAGACAAACAGACAGACAGATGGACGGACAGACAGACAGACAGACAGACAGACAGACAAACAGACAGACAGACAGACAGACAGACAGACAGACAGACAGACAGAGACAAACAGACAGACAGACAGACAGAGAGACAGACAGACAGAGAGACAAACAGACAGACAGATGGACGGACAGACAGACAGACAGACAGACAGACAGACAGACAGACGGACAGACGGACAGAAGGACAGACGTGATGTCTGGTGAGGGTGCAGCACTCACTCTTGAGGTTGGATGTGGGCTGGCTGAGGCTGATGCGGGGGGGTAGGGTGCAGTGGTAGGGTGGCGTGCTGCTGAACAGGATGTCGTTGGGCATGGCCTGGTCCAGCATGGAGCTCCGCGAGCTGGCATAGGACGACCCCTTCCTGTTACTGCACACGCTCTCGTCCGACAGAGTCCGGTACAGCGACCGCCGCGGAGACAGGCTGCCTGCCGCCTCCGCCTGACAGGAGACACACACACACACACACACACACACACACACACGTCAAATCACAGATAATGGACGTTACACCTGAGAATCACCATTTTAATTTATTTTACTGCTAATAAAACCAATAGACATAAATGTGCAAATCAAGAATCCCAGAATAATCCCACTGTTTTCCTATCTTTCCCAGCAGGACGCGATTAGTAGCTTTGTTTTGGACTGATTGAATGGAAAATCCTTTTGTCGTTAAACAGCAGGATGTTATAAATAAAGCCTGTACTCTATCTGCACTGCTGAGGAATGACAAGAGTGTGTTGCTGTTCTTCCTCTTGTGACTAAAGCAGAGCTGTATTTGGTCAGCTGGATGAGAGGGATAAGAGCGTGCATCATATGGAGTCACATGTTCAATAACCAGTGTGTACTAGAGATTCTTCAAGAGCACCTGAAAGCATGTACTTGTCCAAGCTTAAACAGAAAAGCACTGCACTAGCAATGCCAAGGTTGTGGGTTCGATTCCCAAGGAATGCATGAACTGATGAAACAAATGAAATGTAATATAAAAGCATCTGCAAAATGTAATGTAATCAGATCAAATCAAATGTAACCAGTAATGTAAGTTAAAAGTATTGAAGTCAAACATTGGCTGTGTTCTAAAACCTATCAAGCATCCTTAATATCTACTATGTAGGCAGCATCATAGCTGAAATGGAGCATCATAAATTAATGAGCTGAAGGCTTAACACATTCAACAAGTCCATGCACAATACAATAAACACTTCACACAAATCACTCACTTACAACTGATATCAATGGCCTTAGCATGTTACTAAACCCTAAAAACATTAAAACACATAAAACACACAAAAGGCTGGCAAAACAAGATTGTATATTTAAATTCAATTATTTTTGTACCAGAAAATACACTACTATTCAAAATGTTTGTGTAAATGTTAGTTCAGCAAAGATGCATTAAATTGATCAAAAGCGACAGAATACAAAATATTTATATTTCAAATAAATGCTGTTCTTTTGAACTTTCTATACATCAAATAATCCTGAAAAATAAAAATCAATCGCGTTTTACATAAAAATAGGAAGCAGAACGACAGTTTTCAACATTGATAATAATCAGAAATGGTTTTTGAGCAGCGAATCAGCATACTAGAATGATTTCTGAAGGAATCCTGGAGTAATGATGCTGAAAATTCAGCTTTGACTCGCATGAATAAATTACATTTTAAAATATATTACAATTAAAAAAAGCTATTTTAACTAGTAATAATATTTTACATTATTACAGTTTTTACTGTATGCTTTAACAAATAAAAACACCCTTGGTGAGCATAAGAGACTTCTTTTAAAACAAACATTAAAAAATCTTAATTACACACTGCCTTAAAATGGCACCTAGATAGGGAGCTCAGTAGGTTTTGGAACAGACTTATAATCTTATATATAAAAAATACCTCTCAAATGGCTAAAGTTAAAGTTAAAGGATAAAGTTAAACACATACCCATGAGCTAAATCTTGCCAAAGCTATTTAGACACATTGTATATGTTTTCCATTCAGAGCGTGAGCTAGAGGAAGTTGGTTCATTCCCAGACAGAGTTGCCTGATCCTGTTCATCGTATTTATAGCACACAATACATCTTCCACTATTTGAAACTTGATCAAAAACGTCAATTTGCTGAATTGCCATCACTGCAGGGAAAGCAGACGTCATGGCACACAGGATTCGGCAGAGCTAAACGCCTTCAGACTCTCTGTTTTAACTTCCTTTAGACCAGAAATCCCACACAAATCCCATCGCTCAACCATGAACCAGCCTCAGCGAGTTCTCGCTCGCTCTCTGGCTTCCTGCACACATGCAACTTCATACTAGATCCGGTCTGGTCCTCTCGCCTCAAACAGGATTTGAGAAGCAGCTCACATAAAAATAAACGAGAGCAGGCTTTCCTATTCTGCATGAGCGTGCACAAACCTTCCTGTGGTCGCTCTCTCCAGGAGGACTTTCAGCCAGCATCATCTTCATGTATTCTTCTTTAGACACGTTGGGCTGCTGACCTCCGTCCTTCAGTTTGTCCCGTCCTCTGTCCTGCAGCCGACAGGACGTCTCCGTGGCGTACAGCTGCCTGCGGGGTCACACAGAGCCGGACACGGATTATAAACACAGGCTGGAGATGCTGTGAAGTTCAGGAGCGAGGGAAGAGCAGGGTCACTCATGCTTGTGGTCAAATACTGAGGACGGAGGGGTATGTGTGAAGCAGGACAGAAGAGCTGTAGATGCTGCAGGTCATGATAATCACAGCATCACACCCAACACTAAACTACCAGCTAATGCTAATGTTTCTTACACTTCCTTTCATCGGGTGAAGACGAGGAAGGAGAGAGATGGGGATGGGGAGATGTGACCTTGATGCTGCTGTGTGCAGCTCTCGCAGTGTGTGTGTGTGTGTGTGTGTGTGTGTGTGTGTCACGCAGTGTGTGAGTCACTGGCAGTGTACACACCAAGGCTAAAACTAAACCTGAATTACAAAAGAAATCCCATTTTAAATAGAGTTCCACTCTGTCAACAGTATCTGGAGCATGACATTGATCTAGCAATCCCTAGCAATTTGCAAAAAAAAGTTAAATCATGCCTTGTCATGGGGCATGTGGTGAATTACTGCAAGTAGCTTTAAAAAATATATAAACTTTAAATAAGGTTACAATTACAAATAAAAAGCAAATACAAATAAATCACACTGATAATTATAAACAGTGTTGTTATACCAAATAACAAGAACAGCATCTGAGACATTAATCTAAAGAAAAAGTAGAACATTTTTTTTTCAATAGTAAATTAAATAATTAAAACAAAACCAGTAAATAATGATAATAAAATAAATATATTTAAATTTTTTATGTATATTTGTGTGTGTGAGTATATATACACACACACACACACACACACACAATAATAATAAATATAAAAATAATGCAATAATAATAAAAATAACAATAATACAAATACAAATAACATATATATAATAATATAAGTAAGGAATAATGCATGAATTAATGTTTTAATTCACGATGTGGATGCAAAGAACCACTCGATGCAAAGCGGATTGCATGAAAATATTTAGCAGTGCATTATTCCTTACTTATATTATATATGTTTTTTTGCATAACTTTTATTGTTTGCATACATATATATATATTTTTTTATTATTATTATAATTTATTTATTGAAATTATCTTGTATTATATCAGATTAAATGATCTGATTAACTAAAGTCACTCCAGGTTATTAGTAAAACCAGAACAAAAGCTGAAATGTACTATATTATGGTTAAACCAGCTGTATTGAACACTATTACAGACCCAGAATCAGGCTTGGTATCGGGCTGACAGACGTCCACAGGGGAAACAATCACAGGCATTTCCATGAAAAGCTTCATTTCTTAATGTAAATAATAATACTAGACAAGCCATAAAATACACAAGCTGCGGCAGAGTTAAAGATCCTCAGTGAATGTGTAAATACTGGAGATGAGTTAATTGATATTGTGAAAGGATCACATTAGGATGTGCGCCGTCTTTTACGTATTTCGTCTCAGATAAAAATAACAAGTGAGCAATGCAGCATAAATCCAAACAAATGCAATAGTGAAAAGGATGTATTAAAACTGACTCAAAGCCCGCAGGCGCTGGACAATGTCATCACAGCTGTCTGGCACTAGCGCAGCGGTTTTAACACACTTGGCGACCCGTTGGCCTTTACTGGTGTGTGTGTCTATGAGCAACGGGTGATACGAGCACTACAGGCTATGTCTGAGTCTGACAGAAAGTGTCGAGGTGAGCGAGGGGAAGAGGGTCACTGCAGCACAGCAGGGAGACATTTACACTCAACGAGGAGAAGAGAAAGGTCAAGGGTCGAAGGGGCGTGAGCACAAACATACACAGTGGGGGTGTGAGCATGTACCTGGACCGCTCGGCTAGAGCCTTCAGAAGGAAAGACAACAAGCTCTCGGCTCCACTGAGCAAAAGAAGCCGAGGAAAGTAGTAGAAGAAACAGAAAACAAAGTTAGCAGATGCTTTCACATGGAGAGCGCTTTATAGTGTCAAGCCGCACTGCAAAGAGGAAAAAAGCTTCATTAGCAGGCACAATAAATGTGTGCGATATTGGAAGATGTGTCTAGAGGCTGGGTTATGTAACGTGAAATAAAGGCTGAGGTGGAATAAACAAGGAAAGGAGGTGCTAACTGCATTACACAGCTTCTTTCATAACAGCTGGAGAAAAGCAGCTCTGCCGCACCATCAATCTAAGAAGAGCTTTAGTGGAAACCTAAACTGAATAAAAGACATCAGTGGAGAGACGGACCTGAGAGAGTTTCATTCAGAGCACAAGTACACACATGCTATCTAAATGTGGACATAACATGCATTTCTTCTGTTGTAAAATAAGTCTAATTATAATAATTAAAGACAAACCAATACTGGGTTTGTTGCATTTAAGATCAAAAGCATTTACTGAACGGAGGGAACGAACAAAATGGGTAGTTTGAATTTGAATTTGAGGAAGTATCATTAAAATAAACTGACATTGCAATTTGTAACTAAATTGGAATTTTATTAAGTGACTACAGAAGAATACAGAACAAAAAAAAATAGATAAGCTGATAGAACAATAGATAGACAGAGACAGTACATAATCAGAATGATAGATAGATAGAACGATAGATAGATAGATCTAGATCTTTCCCACTAAAGCCATTATCAAAAAAAATACAAAAAACAAAAAAGACCAAAAAAATCTCTTGATGGCTCAATCACTTTCCATCCAGGATTTGTTCGGAGTCCAGTAGGAAGCAACGATCTTCTGTGTGGTGTATATAGTTTACAGTGATCAGACATCAGCGTACAGATCAATAATGAGAAGAGACACATGTCAACTACTGTATATGACGTCTCCACGCTTACAGAGCTGACTTAGCACAGACCTCACTTCAATCAAGCCTTGTTAATCTAGTGACAGTTCTCGGATCGATAGAGGAAAGCTTCACTTTGATCTGTTACCTATTGCAAAAGGGTTTTCGTCCTTGAAAACTGGAATTGCTTGATGATTGTGCAGTGGAGAAATTAATTGGATAAAGAAGTGAGAGACCTTCGCTGCTGGCCAAATTCAGCCTCGGAATAGATTGGTCTCTCCTGGCCTTTTAAACCAGACACTTAATGAGTCACGCTGGCACAAGCTTGGAGGGTAAGATTAAAAGTACTCAAATCGAAGGCCCAACCTAATTGTTCACATGAGGAAATTACAATACAACTCTTTTAGACATAGCTTTACTTGAGTGCTTTAAGAGATTTCAAAGTCTATGGCCAATGGTCAATTAAATTAAACCACAAATAACTCTTATATGAAGTGTCTAAATGTTGATTTTAGTGGCCTAAACAATTAACTCCCAAATAAACCAATCATACCAGCAGATGAATCAAATTCCACACACTCGTATAACTGCTTTAACCTTTCTGAGTATGAAAAATGGGGGGCTCGTCCGGGATGGGGTTCTCATCAGACCACATACACAAGCTTTGTGTGTATGTATTAGTGCTGGGCCCTGGCATCTGGCTACTGTGGGGGTCACCCTGGGCTCTGGAAGGTTCTAGAGAGGACGTGTTCTTGAAGTTGTGGGGTAAGGGGCTGCCGGAGCGGTGGGAGCCACTGGCCATCAAAACAACCTGAAATTTTTTCCTGTGCTGTTTAATTTAAGCACCAGTGGTTAGACAAAGAAGAGAAATAACTATGCAAATGGTGCCCAGTGGCATATTTAGGGAGTTTTCTCATCTGGCTAAGATGGTGCATTCGTTTCTCTCCTTAAACGTACAGTATGGGATTTGTGGCCACCAGGGGTCACTCAATCAAAATAATAACATAAGACGTACTTTGATGACGTCGGGAAAGAGCGTAAGGCTCATGGGAGTTGTTGTTCATTGGAACATGCGCTCTGTCGCTCCCTATCATTCTTCACTCATTCTAACTTAGTATTTTGACAATCACGTTTTTTCGAACGGAGAGATATATGAATTATGAGACCCCTATCAAATCAATATTCCATCTAGCTAGTAGTAAAATATGTTAAAAAACATGGTTGCCTTTTGTTAATAATTATAATTACGTTTATACTATGATATCGAACAAGATAGTGAACTGCATTTGAAGCTACTTTATCCAGCTAGATATAGAACAAATGTAGATTTACATGAGAGCTAGTCAGTCTACGTTTTACACAAGACATCATCGTTTCACAAAATATACGGATAGATACAGTTAGCTGAATGGATGCATACCTGTTTATCAGAATACAAGCGAGTTCGGCATCTCTCTGTAGTTTCAGCTTGTCACGAAGCTCTCTCTATCTTGGAAATGCAACTCTAATGTTTACCTGTGTCTTGTACTTTCTCTTGTCCCAAAACCATCTCGGGTCATTTTATTTCATCCGTACGTTTGCGCTTCACAGAACGTGCAGGCAAAGCATAATCATGATCCATAACTAAGTTATTGATTGAGGTTTAAATACGAATATAAACAATATAAATATAAAATATAATAGTCTCGATCAAGGCTGGCTACTACTTTTTCTTCTTCGTCTCGTCTTTGTTTCTGTTCACCTTTGTATTTGGCGGTTCCGCAGGAAGTTAGATAAACTAGAGGGGTTAAAGTTTATATGACGCCATAGACGGGCGACAAAACGGAAATAAAGAAACGTGCCGTGTCTTCAAATTAAACTATAATTTTCTCCGGATTTGAAAGTTCTTGGAAACTGTCGGGATAATGTAAGTATTCAACTAAAAAATATATATAACATAGATATAGTGATTTCTGGTATTTTCAAAGCAGAAAAATTACATATTGCACCTTTAAGCCCGGCTAACACTGTGCAATTTTGGCCACGATTTGGTCGTCTGAGACAAATTTCGAAAATCCTAAAAGATTCCTATTGTGTATGAGGAGATGTCGTCACGACACAGCGCCCCGCCCCCAGAGACCGAGTCTCCTCCCCTTTCCGCCCTTTTTGGGAGGATACCCGCCAGCACAGTTCATTGTTTACATAGGCAGTAGATGAGGTTGTCGTACTATTCTAGAAACCATTTGTTACAGTTTTTGGCAGGGTCAGAAGATTCGGCACGCAGTCAACCATACATTACAGGTCAGAAAACACCTTTAAAGTGATAAGATCAATAGCAATACAATGCAGACTGTTTCTAGGAATGACCTCTTGGCCTTCCGTTTAGGAGACAGCGGGTGAATTCTGCATCTACAGCACTCTGTTCGGGCATCTTTTGAAATACATCCACAAGACAAACATGAACTCAAGAACACACACATTAGAACTGACAACATGCCTATGAGCAGGACCCTGAGCTTTCTACAACATCATGACAGCTGCTATTCTCTCCGGTCCACCTCTAAGAGACTTCTTGCCATTTTTCTGCCTTTTATGTAACGGTCTATGCTCACAAGGGTTTAGTCGACATGAGAAGCTCTAATTTTGCTTCTTAAAGTTGTGTTCTTTTGAAACTTCACATATCCATGCATTTGAAGACAGTTGGTTCCAAAGAACATGAGAACATTCTGAACATAACAGAAGGTAATTTGACAATTTTCCTGAATTGCTCTGCAGTGCAAAAACAAAGCACTATAGAAGGAAAATAACCCTATATTTCTACATTTAAGTGCTATACACAAAGCCAGCTATTTCTTCCCTTTAAAAACATTTTCTGTTATGCCATGCTATCTCAATTGCACAACTCATATGATCTCACTGTGCAATGCAAATAATATATATTCAATGCAAATTAAGACAATAAAACTTTCTTTTCCATGATGCAAAAAAGAGATTGCAATTGGAAACAAGCTCAATTGGCCTGGAATCACTGGAAATAATTTTTCAGGTGTGCCACCCAAGTGATTTTTTTTTTTTGTCAAAGAAATTATTTTATTCATCAAGGATGCATTACATTCGAAAATGACATTAAATATAACAAAAGATTTATATTTCAAATAAATGCTTTTCTTTTGAACTTTCTATTCATCAAGGAATCCTGACGCAAACCTGTAGCAACACAATTGTTTTCAACATTGATAATAATCACAATTTTTCTTTATCAGCAAATCAGTATATTAGAATGATTTCTGAAGATCATGTGACACTGAAGACTGGAGGAATGATGCTGAAAATACAGCTGCGCATCACAGAAATAAATTACATTTTACAATATATCCCTAATAGAAAACAGTTCTTTGGAACTGTAATAATATTGCACAATATTAATGTTTTTACTGTACTTTTGACTAAATAAATGCAGCCTTGGAAAGCAGAAGATACTTCTTTGAAAAATGATCTGTATGACCCCCGAACTTTCTGAACTTGTCAAGCTTTCAAAATGAGCACAGCATGTCAGTGTTAGCTATTTAGATGTAAAACCCCTACAGCATTCCTCTCTCTCCGAGTGAATACACACAGCTGGATATGAAAAATGTCTAGACAGACAAAGCACTCTATTAATTGTGTGTTTGTTTTTGTGTAACTGAAGTATATGCACCTATTTATAAACAATAACTGATTGCAGACTGTTGTTAGCATTCCACAGTGGAAATCTAGCCAGTAGACAAATCAATAATGTTGGCAAAAACATAATCCCAACATAATCAACCAGGAAATGCTTGATCCATTCAGAATCAAGCTACAAATCTGACCTACTTATATTCTCATAAACATCAGTCCTCTCTCTTTCGCTCACCTGGAATGAGATGAGATCTCGCTCAGGTCTCCCATACTCCCATCCGCTGGCGTGTGTCCGGTGGCCAGAGCCGCGCCGTAGCTCTGGGGAAGGTACAACCTGCCGTGGTCCTCCTCCGTGGACCCTTCTTCTGTCAGCTCTGGTGTCCAAGGGTGTCCCGGATCAGACGCCCCGCGGCCCTGGAGCATGACACGGGCCACAGACGCACTGGCGACCCCCGGGGTCATGCTACAGGGTGCAGTGTCAATGCCGCTGTCTGTGGAGGCTCCTTTGATGTAGGTGAGACCCAGCATCTCTGGATCCATCAGGTCCCCGGAGCCGAAGTGCTTCTCATCACTGTTACTGCTGGAGGCGTTGCTGGACAGAGTGTTACTGCTGGAGTGGCTGGAGCTCTTAT
Source organism: Carassius gibelio (assembly GCF_023724105.1). Lineage (NCBI taxonomy): Eukaryota > Metazoa > Chordata > Actinopteri > Cypriniformes > Cyprinidae > Carassius > Carassius gibelio. The sequence goes on from NC_068383.1 coordinate 2,548,053, forward strand.
CGCCGCCCTGCTGGAGGACAACAGATACAAACAGAACATATAATGGGGAACTTTTTTGGCAAGACATTTACTACAGCATGTTTGCTTTCTTTTATAGCAACTATCTAAAAACCAACCAGAATACACATTATTTACATGGGCAAGAACCACATATATTTACATTTATATACACATAGGACAATCTTCATGTTATTCCAGACAGACTGATGATGCACACACACACACACACACACACGCACGCACACACACGCATGCAAACGCACACACACACACACACATATATACATATATCTACATGACATTTTGTGTATGATTACATATTTTATGATCTATAATTCCAATTAGCAGATGGAAAACTGGCCGTATCTGCTGTCATATTCTGTCATGTGACACCTTCTTTAGTCCAAACTAATATCAGGCCAATTTAAATGTACAACAGCACACTGCAAAGACCAGCAAAAATAATTACTGTGAGCGAATGAATAATTCTGTGGCTGATAATGTATGCAAATATGTGCTGTATTCATTAATTAGTGCACAGACAATAGGCGTAATAAATCAAGAGAGCAGAGCCGTGTACATCTCAGCAGAGATGGACAACAGCTTTTTACACAATGCAACCGACATTAGAGATGAAAAGGTTTGTAAGTTATTGATACAGATGGTAGAAGGCAAACACACAATAATTATGAGACTGATCCTGACTTTAAACCTGCTTTCATACAGACTTCCATTAAAGGATCCAACAAACTCATTAATGCAGCTGTAAAACTCATTCCACTTAACGTGGATAATGAAAGGTCCTTTAATCTTTCATGGTTTTCCATGTTTGTTAAAAGCCTGCACAGATACAAACCACCTATAGCGCTTCATTACAGACACACAAATCATTTTCTGTAGATTATAAATCCTCAGGATCTTAAAGTCTTCATAGCAACTGAGAAAATCATTAGAGAACATGCCAGAGGAATAAGCTTTGGAATGAGTTTTAGTAAAATGGTGTAAAACTGATTTGATATGACACTTGATGTGGTCTTAAATGAACTGGAATGAAGACATTATCTGTAAATTTCTTTTTACAGATAATAATTTTTGACAGCTTATCAGAATTCCGTCGATGCACCATAATTTTTGATTCATCATTCGTAACCGTAAAGGGTCTACTTTTATTTTTGTTCACTCACAATATCAACAAATCATTGTGCTTTTATAAAATAAAGAAAACAAACATGACACGCTTTATGCAGTCTGGTCTTGAATAGGAGCGCTTCACAAAAATGAACCAAAACTCAGTGAATACATGCCTCACAGACATGATAAATATATCTATAGAAAGCTTTGAATTAGTACTTAAAATACAACATATATAAAAAACTATTTTATTATAATCATAATCAGTATAGATGCATTTCTTAAAGGCGCATCTAATGAGGAGATGGCAAGCATTGCACATGACCAAATGGCTTGTTGTTTGTCGTGGTAATCAAATCAAAACTTCCCACAGTCCAAATTCTCCCTGATGCTCTGCATGGTCATTGGTCAACTGTCACCTGTATGCTAATGCGTGTGCATATGCATTGCGTAGGCGATATATAATATTTGTAATGGTCTATAATCATTAAAACAGTATTTCATACAGTAGCCTATGTGTGCTCTGCACGTATATGGGCACAATAAAAGGAGAGGCCAAAAATAAAACATTACAAATATTACAAAACATGACATAAAAAGCATTAAAAACACTTGTCTTTGTAAAGTTAAACTGTCTAACAGCGACACCTCATTATCCTGTTCATGTACTTCGTTATCCTGTTTACACCTCAAGCTCTTAATGCGTTGCGTTTCCTTCTTGAGCATCAGTAAATGCTTTGACCTTTTGTAATTGTTATGTATGAGTCCTTCAAATGTCCTCAGAGTGGAAAGATGGATCTCAAAATCATACAGTCACTGCCGAAAAAGATGCTGAAAACCAAAGAAGTGCAGGAGCTGGGGGATTTTTCTGAAGAACAGCAGGAAGTTGAGCTGCTCAGGACCAAAAAGAGACTCATAAACAACTATCACAAAACATTAAAAAAAATTATACCGACTCCAAGCTCAGTGTATAATGTTAAAAAAAAATTATATTTCAGATAAATATTGATCTTTGGATCTTTCTTTTTTATCAAAGAATCCTGATTAAAATATACTCTAAATAATAATAACAATACATGTTTTTTAAGTGGCGAATTAGCATATTAGAATGATTGGAAATGTTATATTCCTCAAGGGGTGTATATATATATATATATATATATATATATATATATATATATATATATATACACACCCCTATACGCACTAGGTCATTTTTTATGCTTATAGGGAATCACACTATTAACTAAAACCAGACTCAATAGCGGAGATGCTGCATATGAAGATTATAATCCAGTCACTTACAGTATGAAGATCATTTCAACAAGGCAGTGTTCTAGGTTTTGGAAGACAATTTATACATTATGGGCCCTATTTTAATGATCTAAACGCAAAGTGTAAAGGGCATGGCGCAGGTGCACTCAGGACATGTCCAAATCCACTTTTGCTATTTTAACGACGGAAAAACGTTTGGCGTGCCCGGGCGCATGGTCTAAACGGGTTGTCCCTATTCTCTTAATAGCCCCAATGCATTTGCTTATTACCTGCGCTGTTCCTTGCATAGCATTGCACTGGGTGTATTATAGGGCCCTATATCTGTATTACAGGAGCCTGTTGTTTCTAGACCCCACTGTCTTGCACCAAACGATCATAATTAACTTTCAGCTGGATGCCGGTGGTCAGATGCTATTATAGGAACAGGCAGTGTGAGATATTGGATATAACTCACATCCAAGGTGAGAGAGAGACAGACGAACGCGAGTGTGTCCCTGATAACAGCACCAAGGGCAGACTGACCTTATCAGCATTCATTCATCACACTGATGCACATGCACACTGACAGCAGCTCTACGGGCCTCGTGTGCCTCCGTCTGAGGGTTTGTCACATCTAGGCTTTCAGCGTACACTGTGTGAACCATAAAGTCGAGCTGGAGAAGTTTCCCAAGCTTATGCTTTCACTTATGCCACCTGATTATATGGTTCATATGTGAAGTGTAAATCTGGCTCACCACATAAAACATGAAGGGAATTCCCATGTTATGAATTCCTCCAGTATTTATAAACATAAAGTTGCATATATAAACAAATGCCTCCTGATGGCTAGCCACTAACCAACTGAAATATAAATAAAGCACATTTTGTCAGCGCTCTTCTGTCCTTTAAATGAACCAGACCTCATAAGCTTCTATACGGCTGTGTGTAGGACAAGCATGATTTTCCCAAATAGGAGATGTTCCTACATCCTTTTGATCCTCAAAATTACCATCAAACAATATGATTTTAAGGGTTAGATTTGTGGCTTTATTAAATCATACTGATTTTATGCCAGTGGTCCTTAACTAATGATTTATATAATACAAAACAAGCATTAAAATAAGCTAAAGCAGATAAAAATCTAAATAAATAAATAAAAATAGGTGAATAACAAATGTTTATTATTTTTTCTTCCCTCAGCCTTGGAAAGCCTGGATATAAAATTATATTGCCATTTTTTTATATAGAATATAATGATTATAATGCTTTCTAATTATTTTAATACTTCCATATTTAGTTTTTATTGTTGTATTTTCATGTAAAATATCTTTCTTTGTAATTTTTATTAGTTAAACTAAATGAGAAATTTAAACTGTTGGCAACTAGTAGATACAAAAACATTAGTTTTTTTTTAAATATATTTTTATTTTATTTTATTGTTTTGCTTAAAGGTATAGTTCATTATAATAAGTGATTATGAGTGCAATATTATTTAAAAATTCATAAACCTACTAGCAAACACGGCGGAGGGTTTATACCAAGTTTAATGGTGTGAAATGCTTGGGCTGATGTATGGCTCTTGGCATGACTTCTACTCTACATGAGTGTTAAGTGGGAATAGTCTTACCCGTGTCAACTTGTTTGGCGAATCCTTGCCTCTTTCCTTCAAAGAGTTGAGGATCTTGGTGGAAGGGACGTGCCACTTCGCCTCTGTGAAGAAAACAGACTGTCTCTATTTCATAGTTTTATAAATATTCATGTCATTTATTCCTGTGATTTCAAAGCTGAATTCCCAGCATATTTACTGCAATCTTCAGTGTCACATGATTCTTCAGAAATCATTCTAATAGGCTGCTTTGCTGCTCAAGAAATATTTATTATTATTATTATTATGTTGAAAACAAACAAATATAATTTTTTCAGGATTCTCTGATGAACAGAAAGTTCAAGCATATTTAAAGCAAATTAATTTCTATCATCCCCCCTAAAAAAAAATGTTATACCGACTCCAAGCTCCGACCAAAAAAAATTATATTTCAAATAAATATTGATCTTTGGATCTTTCTTTTTTTATCAAAGAATCCTGATTAAAATATACTGTAAACAATAATAACAATACATGGTTTTTAAGTGGCGACTCAGAATATTTGAATGATTTCTGAAGACTGGAATTATGATGCTGAAAATACAACTTTGATCACAGGAATAAATTATATTTTAACAAATATTCACATAGAAAGCAGTATTTTATATAATAAAAATATTTGAATTTTAAATAAAATAAATACAGGATTGGTGAGCAGAAGAGAATCCTTTGAAAAACATTAAAAATCTACTTTTGACTGGTAGTTTCCTAATATAATACAGTATTATAAAAATCAAACTAGGGCTGCATGAGAAGATCTGCAGTTTGAAGTATATTTTCAGTCCAGTAACTAATGTCTACCTGACCTTCACCGGTGGGAAAGATCAGTGTGAATGTGTGAATGGCACCTGCAGAGCGTGTCCTCTCCAGAGTCGGCTCTCTCTCGCCGTCTCCCAGCATGCCCTGGGCTTCAGCCGAGCGCTCGTGGAGCACTGGAGACTGACTCCTGCGGACGAGAGCGCTGATTGTTCAGACACAATGACTCCAATCAGACATTTCTTTACCGTCAGTCTTGATTGGATTGATTATGAGAATTAAGAAACATTGGAGATGAATCAAATTCAACAAAGTCTGGTAATAAAATGCATGAAGAAGGAGGGTTTTGTCAATACTGGACGAAACGTGTAAAATCAATGTTTATGACTTTAAATTGAGTACTAATCAGTTTTACTAAATGACTAAATTACCAGTTAGTTTGTCTGGACATTAATCAGGATTCTTATGAATTAATTTCTAAAAACCCAAATTAATCTATGTCAGATGGACAATACGATAAACCCTAAAGTTTATTATAAGATTGAATATAAATATTTATTTTTATTATTTTTACTATAATACCAAATTAAACTATATATTAAATAAACCAATTCTATACTAAATTAATACTAAATTTGAATTTTATATATATTTAATTATTAATTATTAATTGGACCAATATATTAATTCTTAATTAAATGATAATAAACTGAATTAAAACAACAACAAAAAAAGATCAAAAGAATCAATATAATGCTATAAATGTTTTTGTTTGATTTATTAATTTATATGAATTGTACCAATACATGAATGATACATTTAAACTAAAATAAACTAAAAAAACAAATAATATTTGATAAAAATGATCAATATAATGTGACGAATTTACTGATTTATATTAATTGAGCTTTTCATTGAAATCATGTAAATTAATACTAAATTACACTATGATAAATAAACTTGACAAATTACTAAATACTAAAAAAAATATTTTATAATAAAAATGATCAATATAATATTATTAATTATTTGTGATCCATTTGTAGTAATCGCCAAAAAAAAAAAAAAAAAAACATTTAATGGGTCAAAATGATTGATTTTTCTTAAATTTCTTACCTTAAATATATCAAAACTTAATTTTTGATTAGTGATATGCTTTTCTAAGAATTCATTTGGACAACTTTAAAGGATATTTTCTTAATATTTAGATTTTTTTGCCCCCTCTGATTCCAGATTTTCAAATAGTTGTATCTCGACCAAATATTGTCCTCCTAACAAACCAGACATCAATGGAAAGCTTATTTATTCAATTTTCAGATGATGTATAATCCACTTATGGTTTGGTTTTGTGGTCCAGGATCACATATCTCTCTCTCTCTCTCTCTCCAATAACACACACACACACACACACACACACACACATACATATTTAAATGTTATGGAATAATTCTCTGTGAGTGTGTGTTACCCGTCGTATCCCGGCTGCTGGTTCCAGCTGGCGCTTGCGCAGGGTCCCGGGTCGCTGGAGGACGACTGGTTACTGGGTGAGCTGCGGTAATGTTGGGACGCATCTCCTTTACTGCAGGACGAGATCAGAGGCTTCTCAACATCCTGAACGCTCCTGCAGCGAAAGAAACAGACAGAGCAAAAGGGTTTCCAATCAGATCCAGAGGAGTGTGACAACAGCGGAGTTCAGATTTCAACTTAACGTACGAACCGTGGATCAGAGAGAGTCAAGAGAGCAGCATCAGGTGAGCAGGGGAGTTACTTAACCATTACTTTGTCTACCATGACATTCTTATCAATGCTGAGAAAAAAAGAAATCATGAAATAAAATAAAGCACATTTGTGCAAAGAGCCATGGGCAATTATGCAACACACAGTCTCATAATTATTGCAACCATCAATAGTAATAATAATACATATATTTTTCAATATTGTATTTTTAAATGCAGCTCTTCAAGCTGCTTTACAAAGAAACAAGCAATATAATAATAAATAAATAAATAAACAAATAATTAAATAAAATGAATGAAAATACAAATAATGACTATGATTAAAACTACAATTTTTCATATTATTATTTAATGTTATTGGATGATTTATTTAATTTAGATACCAATTTAGATACGGAATAATATTTAATCATAATTATCCTATCTTATTTTATAAATTTATTTATATCCATTGAATGATAATTTTTTTAAATTAATTAATTAGGTCAGTAGATTAATAATAAAAAAAATAAAATTAAAATAAACAAGTAATAATAAATAAATACTCAAAATATTTGGATAATAACAATCATTTATTCATTAAAAAAAACTAATACTGACTAATATGATAAAAAATATCAATATGACTTTATTAACTGATTAATTGACTGATTTATATTAATTGAATTATTAATTTGTACCAATACATTATTATTAAATAAAAATAGAATATATAAATTACATGAATACTAAATAAATAATGAATAATATTTAATAATAACGGTCAATATCCTTTTATTAATACATTTGATCTATATTAATTTATTGAATTATTAATTGGACCAATACATTAATACAAAATTAAATTAAAAATATTCAATCATAAAAATTAACAATATAATCTTTTTAATAACTTTAGCTTGACTTCAAAAACAGTTTTAACATTATTGAAACCTTGTTTTGTGTTAAATATGTTATTGCAGTTAACTATTTCCTGTATTTATTTGACGTGTGGGCAAACTTGCATCTGGGATTTCCATTCATTCAGAAGATGTGCACAGTATGCATACGACAAATATATTAAGTATTATAGTAATATGTTATTCTGAACATAAGTGCATTCCTCACTAACCGCAAGCTATCCACACAAGTCCTTTAACGGCTGTAAATATCTTACATTCATGCATTTATGTATTTACAAGATGCTTTTGTCATTGCATTCAAGGTATACATTATATGACTTCGTGCATGAAAACGTGATAGTTAGTATAAGTGCATCACTAATAAGAGAGTCCAGTGGTGTGGCATTATTGAAGCGTGGCACAGCTCTCTCCACATGCGGTCTCATAGACGAGCCGGGAAAGGTCATCAACGCCGCGAAGGGTTTCCAAGTAAGAGCAAATGACCACATTATAACAAACACTGTTTGAAAGGGATATCGCCTGCATACCAAATACAGGAAGCTGGATTCATGATGATCTGTGTCAGCAGATACAACACAACACTTTCCACCAGCGAGTAAATTATTGGTGCACGCTGAAACTTTTTTTTTTTTGCAATTTACACATCTTTGAATACATTTTCCCTTTATGTTAATCAGGTTTGAGGAATGCAATGCAATGCAATGCAAAAAAAAAAAAAAACAACACAACTTATTTTTCAGTTTGAATCCCTAAAATAATATATATATATATATTCAAGAAGCAATTCTGCACACAATTTTAAGATGTTTTCTAAAGGCATCTCAATTTCGAGAAATTGACTCTTTTGACTGGTTTTGTGTTTCAGGCTCACAAATTATTTTTCGTGCATGCTAACACCCAGACATCTGAATGCATCTGCTTCATTCACAGCTACATTTAGAAAAACACCCTTGGAAAGACACCCGAAAGCATGCATCTCAAACTGAAGTGATACCTGGGTCCGTCCGGGAGCTTCCTGTCGAAAGAGGTGCTGCGTGGGATGGCGGTCTGAGCGTGCTGGAGGATCTGCTGGCACGGCATGCGATCGGGAAGAGGCTGGCCGCTGGAGGGCACACGGTGCCACGTGGTGTTCCTCTTGAAGGGCGTCTTGTACTCGCAGGGCGTTCCTTCACTGTCCAGCTTATACTCCACCATAGGGATGCGGTAGAGCTCTGAACATCCCCTGAGAGACAGAGAGCAGAACTGACGTCAACAGACATTTAGAAGATGCTTATATATATAATTTTTTTTATTTTTATAAAGTGAACACATATGATTCACAATAAAATATCATAATAATCCACATCACTCCAGTTTGCATGTTAGAAAGAAACAAATCCATCATTAAGGCGCTTTAACTTAACTTTAACCTTCATTTCCATTTAAAATATCAGTCCATAATCCATAGTAAGACTTCCTCCAGCGAAAAAAAAGTCCTTCTCCTGTTGTCTCTCACATCATAATCTAGTCAGAAACTAGTTGTTTTGGCTTGTAAACGGTGCTTGATCTGTGCAGATTTCTCTCCTGATTCAGACAAGAAGACTTTTTCACTGGAAGTTATGATGAACTCATATTTTAGATAAAAATGTCTTCACAATGGGTTTGTTTCTTACAAACACGCAGCTTTTCTTTTTACAAGTCATTAACTGATGGACTGGAGTGGTGTGGATTATTGTGATGTTTTTATCAGCTGTTTAGACTCTCATTCTGACGGCACCCATTCACTGCAGTGCATCCACTGATAAGACACTGATGCAATGCTTAATATCTCCAAACCTGATGAACAAACGAACGCATCCTGATCTTGGATGGACTGCAATCCATTTACGATGCATCAAATCTACATTTCTTTTTGTTTTTCACTTTTAAATGCATGGGTTAAAAAACCTAAGACTGTGTCTTAAGAACTATCTACCTTTTTATTTAACTGACTTAAAGTTATGACCAGTTTTTCAGAAATAAACAAACAAAAAAACTGTAGTCTGAGCAGTTTATGCAACCAGCACCTGAACTTTAAAAACTGAACCATATACAAGTGCATATAAATTGTTTTTGTGGCGATACAAGCGATCAAGAAGTTGAGATTTGCTGTAGAAGTATATCTACATGTTCTGCACAGGTTTAAAAAACACGAAGTGAAAGACACTGGAAGTTACTCCCACTCTTCGTCTAAAAATAAGGTGGATACGGGTGCGAGAAGGGAACTAGAAGACACAGAAATGGAGAAGCTGTTTGAGGTGTGTTTTGGGGTTGAAAGAAAAGAGCCCGAGGGTTATAAAAACAGTCTGTTCTACAAAAAGAAAAAAACTTCTGCAATATAACTCTGGAGCTATTGTCTGCATGAAGCTCTTGAGGTGAAGGGTTAACGTTCTCCTCTTCTATTTGCATAAGCAGCCCACAGGCTCGTATCAATTAGATGCAGAAGACAAATCAGACAATGTGATCTCTGCATCGGCTGAAATGTGTAAATTGAGCTGCATTCATCAGCTACTTCCCCATTGCCCTCTGGATATCTCTGACCTCTGCGTCCTCACCAGGCCAGAGAACACTAGACGCTACGCTACGCTTTCTGGCAGGATCTCTCGGCAAGAGCAAGAGCAACGCCAATGCAAAGCATCCTCCAAAGGGATTTTTTTTACCCAGAAATCCTGCTGGAATACATTAAAGAAAAAAGATCAGGAATAAATGAAAAGTCTGTCATCATTTACTCAACCACATGTCGTTCAGATTCTGTATGACTCTCTTCTATGAAAAACAAATAAGATATTTTGCCGTGGGGAATGAGGTTTTTGATCTCCGAAAATGCAAAATAAAAAAGGGAGAAAAAGTGAAAATGAGGAAATATATATATATATATAAAATTACATGCAGTTATTTTTTTAAAGAACTGCACGTATTGTTATAAGTTAACCATCACTAAAAATAAAAATAAACCCATTAAAAAATAATTGTTACTTGAAATATATAACATTTAACTTTATTTCAGTTAGTTGCAAAGGCAACATTACTCAATTTCATCTAGTTTAAGTAAAGTAATTACAACTTGAACTGAACTAATTTAAATAATTTAGTTATAAAAACTAATAAAAATTACTAAAATAAAACAAAATGACTACAATTTTTACATTAAAATTAAATCAGAAAATATAAAAAATTTAAAATAAAAATAAAAACTATAATAGTATCTTATTGCTAAAATAACACTGCTTTAATGTCATGTTTAAAAAAAAATATTGAATTTACTGAAATATAACTAACCCCATATTATTAAAAATTATATATTTCCTCCAAAGTTTTATATATATAACTTTCATTTTTATAATATGTAATATATATATATATATATATATATATATATATATATATATATATATATATACATACATAATTTTTATAATTTTTTATATAATATGTAACACTATTATTAGATTATAGTATTTAAACTATATTAATTTCAAAAACTGAAGAATCACATGGAATTTTTTTTTGTGATAATCAGACCAAAATATAATTCATTTAAAGTCCTTTTTTTCTGGGTTGGATTTCCCCAGCAGTATGCTTTGCATTAGGTTGAATGCAGCGGTGTGTTGAGGTGACTGATGTGAAAAGCTCTTTAGTTCTGGGACTCAAATGACTCTTAAGTGTTTATCAATGAGGAGAAATCAAGGAAAATGCACATGCAAATGCATCCAGACGTGCTGTTGAAACATTAGCCGCAGCTAACAGCATTGGCTCATGTGTTTGAAAAGTCAGTCAGCATCAATGCATCTACAGTACATCACTCACAGACGCAACATAATGAGAACCAGTTGAAAAGAAACGCAAACTACTGACCTGCAATGAATTTGAGTATTTTTCCACACTTTAATGTTGTACTTCTACTATTTACTTCGACTCCCACACAGAACAAAACATTCCCATTTTCCACATCTAAACCTGGAACCTCTGACCTGCGCTGACATGTGGAGAACAATCTACAGCGTGTGAATGCGCCGAGAAACATGAACCCAATTGCATTTTAGTGGAAGCTCTTACAGACTCAGAATGTTGTTTTAGAAACACACTTGATCCCACACGATGAACCAAGAGTTATTCCTAACGTTAATGTTTTTAGCCAAGAAAAAGCATGTTAAGCAAACTTTGAGGGCCAGTTTTCATCAGAGAGCTCATGCATTACGGCAGCGTTCGCACCGCTGCTCTGATTTATAGAGTGATGTTTTCCACTGCAGCCCGCCAAGATCAATCCTCTCACACTACCGCCGTTATAATGGAAAACACGAGTGTGGGATGTAAAGGTAAGATACCAATGAGCCTGCAAAATGCAATAATGACCAGTACTGATTGACATTATATAGCTTGTGAAACACCGTATGGAAAAATGAGCTATATGGGCAACACAAGGCTAAATCGAGCATGCAACATTTCCTGATGCTGAAAAAAATTGCATTAGATATTCAAATTAAAGTATTAATGCATTTTATCAATTAATATATATATATATATATTAATTGATAAAATGCATTAATACTTTAATTAATACTTTAAAAATCTATTTCTTGTATAATATAATTTAATCTAATAATATCTAGATAAAGATTGATAATATATATATACTATATCTACTATAATTATTATTTTTTTATTATAACTATTATTACATTATTATTAATTTATTTTAACTATTATAATAAATGCAATAATAATAAAAAAAAATGATAAAAAGTATAAAGTAAAAAAAATCTAAAATGAAAATGTAAATATATACATTTATGATCATAATGAATGCATTAAAAATTTGGGGTCGGTGAGATTTTTTTTTTTTTTTTTTTTTTATGTTTAGAAATCAATTTATTCAGCAAAGATGCATTAAATTGATCAAAAGTGACCGTATAGGCATTTATAATGATACTAAATATTACAGGTTAAATTTTTCAAATCAAAGAATCCTGAAAATTAAAATGCATTACAGTTTCAACAAAAGGAATCAGCACAACTGTTTCCAACATTGATAATAATCAGAAATGTTTCTTGAGCAGCAAATCAGAATATTAGAATGATTTCAGAAGACTGGATGTTGAAAATTCAGATTAGATCACAGAAATAAATTACATTTTACAATAAATTCAAATAAAATACAGCTATTTTGAATTGTAATAATATTTCACAATTTTACAGTTTTTACTGCATATTTGATCAAATAAATTAAGCCTGGATGAGCAGAAGACGCTTCTTTCAAAAACATAAAAAAATAGTACCACGCCTAAACTTTTGATGGTAGTGTATATAATCAAATAAAACTAAATTTTTACATAAGATCTTCAAATTAAAGTATATTCAAGTAAATAAGCACCATCTGATTCCATCAGTGTAACATCACAGTGCTGGGAAATCAAACCTCCCTCAGACAAAAAAACAAAACAAGGGACTTTCCCATCAAAAACCCTGTTTTTACATCCCCTCTTATTTTAAAGAGCTCATAGATGTCTTTTTATGGTTGTGCAGAATCCAGTCTGAGCTGGTGAAATACGGCTCTAATATTAGCCTAACCCAGAAAATCTATGTCTTTACACTCATAACCCCGCCGTCCTCAAGCTTCTCCATCATTTCTATATGAATCTTTAAACATGCCGCCCATATATCACACTAATGAGGGAAAAAGAGAAACATTTCAGATGTGTCTCCACTTAAAACGACTCTCTCACAGATTGGAAATGCAAACAGCAGGTAAATATTTGGTTTTCAGACTAATCAGCGAGTGTCTGTAATGTTACCAAGCTCTGCTCCTCGACGTCCGTCCTGAAACATGAGACTCGGATGTATATGAGAATCTGGCCGTTTATACTGCGAGTCTTTCCTTAAAGTTCACGTTTATCTGCGTGTGAAGTCCGTACAAATCTGGAGTTCATGCAATTCTAGAAATATTCTGTGGTTGTTTAACTGCACTTCACTTACAATTACATTTACAGCGATGCATTTCCCAGATGTTTTTATTCAAAGCATCTTGCATATATATACATTATGCATTTAATTAGTTCTTGCATTCCCTGAAAATCAAACCCATGACCTTGTGTTTTAAAAAGCAAATGTGCTACAGTAAATCTTTGTTTTAGTGCCTCCCAATCACACATTTAAAGGAATAGTTCACCAAGAAATGAATACTTCCTGAACATTTACTCACTATCAGGCCATCCGAGATGTAGATGAGTTTGTTTGTTCATTAAATTTGGAGAAATGTAGCATTCCATCACTCGCTCAGCAATGGATGTGAATGGGTGCCGTCAGAAACAGTTGATAAAAACATCAGAATGATCCACATGACTCCAGTCCATCAGTGAACATCTGCATCTCTCGAATCAAAATCCTCCCTCATATTTGTTTTGGCTCGTAAACGCTGCTTGATCTATGGAGATTTCTCTCCTGATTTATATCAGAAGACTTCACTGGACGAAGCGTTATTATGGATTATGCACTCATATTTTAGCAAGAAACAACGGTTTGAAGTTAAAAAAGCCGTAATGATGGATCTGTTTATTTCAATAATGCTGCTTTTGGCTTCACAAGACATTAACTGATGGACTGGAGTGCTGTGGATTATTGTGATGTTTTTATCAGCTCTCATTCTGACGGCACCCATTCACTGCAGAGCATCCACTGCTGAACAAGTGATGCAATGCTACATTTCTCCAAAGTTGATGAAGAAACGATCTCATTTACATCAAGTAATTATTCATTTCTGGGTGAACTACTCCATTAAAAAATATTAAATCACTCCGCACTATTATTCTCCTGATATTTCTGACGCACAGAATCTGTTGCCAGGATTATCATTTCTAATGTTGGCGTCCCACATGCAGAAAAACCATGCAGAAAAACAACAACAAGTCATCACCTAGCAACCACTCGGAACCACACGTCAACATTCTAAAAACACTCAGAACCTTAGCAACACCCTGACAACCACCTGACAGCACTGACACACAGTAGCAGCGACTCACTCACTCACACAGTTATCCATTATGAGTCAATCGAGAGTTTCTCACAGATCATTCTTAATTGGTTTAAATGAGAACTACTTGATGGTGAGTCATCATAACACTGAGATGCTCTGCTCTGAAACATGCTTCTGATGCGTGCTGTATGATGACAGATGATCTCGTACTGTATGATCACAGATCACTGTAAGAGGATTTGCTGACCTGTTGCATTGACAGAGCGATGTTTGTATACGATCAGCATGTGTTCACATCTGATATGAATATACAGTACTACAGGCACAGATACAGGGACGACAGAACAAACCTCTAGATTTACGCATGTTTGTGAGCGTTCAGAACGGGGTTCAAACTGTTTAATTAACCTAATTAGACTCAGTTAAATAACTAACAGAAAGAGCAAATGAATAAACCATTCTGTTTTTGATTTTTTTTATGTGTGAAAATTACAAATAAAAATATAAAATAATAAAATAATATGATAATTTCTTTAGGAAATCTGTTCAAATATCACACTAAGTGCAATAGTAAGATTCTAATCCCGAAGAAAGAAATAGCACATTTAAATATGTTTCTTTATAAATAATAATAATAATAATGATAATAATAATAATAATAATAATAATAATAATAATAATAATAATAAATGTACATAAATAATAATAATAATGATAATGTATAAAAATAAATTAAGTATTATTATTCAGAATATATTTAATAATTAAATATATAAATATATTGCAGAAATCATACTTATAACATGATAGATAGATGAAAAATTATACTTATATACAATACAGATTATTATTATTACAATAACTGCAATCTTAGTAATTTATTCTAATAATATAAAAGTAAATGTAATTAAATATATCATTAAAATTAAATATTATTATTATTTAATACAATTGTATTATTAATAAAAACATGTATGATACATAATTTATTTTATAATTTATTCAATAAATACAATCTAACCTACATTTTATTGTAAATGTATAAAAAGAGAAAACGTTTAGGAAAGAACATTCATTTCTCAATGGTTTAAAGCTTGAAACACTCTGATGGCTGATGGGAAGTGACTGATCAGGTGGATCTGTCCTGGTTTAACTGGAGGGACGAGCAGAGTGCAGTGTAGTTTTAACAGATAATAAGAGTGAGATCTCAAAACTCAGACTTCATATCCCATCCAACACAATAAATCATGTGAGTACGACTGAAAACCAGCAGAAAACCTGCTATTAACTTCCATCGTGGGTGATTTATTAAGCTTAAGTAGTCACTTTCATACAGAACTATGAGGTAATAGTGAATATTTAACATCTTCGGTCATGGCGAATAGAATAGAATAGAATACAATAGAATAGAAAAGAGAACATGTAATTGTAACACAGTTCTTTTGTGGGAAGAAAGAGGCAGGAACATATATTGAATAAAGCCCTAACTTTAAGTATTGCATTTTAATAATAATAATAATAATAATAATAATAATAACAACAAATAAATAAATAAATAAATAAATACAATAAATAATGAAAAAGATATAATATAATATAATATAATATAATATAATATAATATAATATAATATAATATAATATAATATAATATAATATAATATAATATAATATAATATAATATAATATAATATAATATAATATAATATATCCGAGCAGCCATGTCCTTCTTCAAGAATAGGTTAAAATCATCTCTTCCATCTTTAATTGAACCTCTAACTCTAGAACTCTCTATTCTAATTATAAAAAAATAAAATAAAAAAAAACCTTGTCCCTTTTAGACTTGCACTCTATTCATTAGCTGCTTTTTTTTCTAAAGAAAAAAAAACACTAGCTTTCTAAACTTTTTGCATTCTATCAGTTTTCTTTTCATTTATTATCACAATTAACAAAAGCAAAGAGAACTCTCACTAGCTTGCTCTATTCTTTTTCTATTCTATCTGTTTCCTTTCTATTTATGACGTTATAAAAAAACACTTGTTATGTGTTCTGGATTTAAGCGGAGACTTGTTATAGTATAGCATTGCTCTTTTGTTGATTGTAATCGCTTCCATTTCTCATTTGTAAGTCGCTTTGGATAAAAGCTTCTGCTAAATGACTAAAATGTACATGTAATATTTTAGAGATCTAGCTTTAAAGGAAAACAACAAGTGGTATGGATGTTAATAGATCAGATCACTGATACCTTCTGGGAGCTCCGTCCTGATACGGCTGGATAATGACCACCTTGACGGAGATGGAGGTGCGCAGCAGGTCGATCATCTGCTCGTGGGTCAGCGTGGCCACCGCCACCTTACAGATCTCCACCAGACGACTGCCCTGACGCAAACCGGCCTTCCAGGCGTATCCGAACGGCTCCACGTCGGCCACGATGCCCTCGAAGTTGACGTGGAAGCCCAGCTGACCGAGACTGTTCCTGCGCAAGGTCATTTCTGTGGTCTCACAGCCGCGCGTGACCATCTGGAGCAAGACAGAGAGAGAAATCAGCCTCAGTCTAGCATCACATGACTTCAGAAAAGCATAACTATTTCCATTGCATTTTTTGAGCTTGAAGGATGGACATGAAACAGCACGGATATTCTTCACACCTGGGTTTGGAAACTTGACGATAGGTAAATAATGGCAGAATTATTTCCAGGTGAACTGTTGCTTTAAGTAGCTCCCATGTGACAGTAACAGGAAGATGAGCCAAAAAAAAAAAAAAGAGATAAAACCAACATCCCACCAGCAACATGTAAATCCAAGCGGGACGGATGCGTGACTGAACGACGTCCTCTCGATCTAAAGAACCCTTCATATGAGAATAAAGACAATGGCAATCCGGGGGAGTTTTTTAGAAAGGAAAAAGCTGATCTGACAGATGCAACCAATCAGAGGAGAGAAAGAAACATCACAGCATTGATTCTTCTGTCCGATGGCAAAAGCAGAAAATATTTAGCATAAAAGATTAAGAAAGCAATGCTTAATACTTTTGCATTAGATCAAATTAATATAATATAATATAATATAATATAATATAATATAATATAATATAATATACATATTATTTCAATTTAAGTAAAAAAAATGTATTAAACTGTAACATTTAAAATTAAATATTAATATAAGATAATGTGACAATATAAAATAATATTAATAAAATGCAATATAATACTTAAATTAATACTGATATTCTTTTGCATTAGATCTAATTAAAATAAAACAGAATTATTAAACAAACCCCTTTCCTTAATATATATAATTAATATTTTTTAACATGGTTTGTTTCAAATTAAAATAATATATAATATTAATATTATTATAAATCATTAAATCATTAAAAATTGTGAAACTAAATTACAATGTATAATACATTTTATTATAAAATTTGTAAAGATTTTATAACACATTTTTATAACAAGAATTCTAAAAATATTCTTTATTATAATTCTATAATTAATATTTACAAATCATTAACAAACCTCTAACCCTAAGCATAGTAAAATGTCCAAAAGATGAATTAAAATAAATGAATTTATAATATAACAAAGAGTTGTTAAACAAACTCCTATCCCTAAGTATTACATTTCCAAAATCAAACAATAAAAAAATGCAATACAATATAAAGTTGTTAAACAATCCCCTAATAAAGTATTAAATAAAACAAAACTTAAATACTTAACCATAAGAATTACACTTTTTAAAATAAATATAAAATTGTAAAATATATATATTAATAAAATATCAAAATATCAAAAATGAAATGGATGAATAAATGGTGCCAGCAATAGCATTTTCATGTGTTTGATTCCCAGCAATGCAAGTCGCTTTGGATAAAAGCATTTGCCAAATGCATGAATGCAAATCTAAGCTCTCTGTCTACACAACATGCACCAGTGAATCACTGACTGTAACACCAGGAACGTGTAGTAAATAGTTTTGATTTCACACTGACTTTTTAAAGCAAACCCAACCTTGTGTTTCCATCAACACACATCATTAGACCGAAAAAACGAGACGCTGAAGCACTGCTGGTCAGTACAATGAATCATTTGACAAAGAACAACAAACACACTCCTAGACAGCAGCTAGAAGCAAAGAAAAGCGTCAAGTGAGCGATCTGCAGTAATCCTCAGAGCGAGGCTAAACTCTGTGTCTTCCCACACGTCTGTGTCTGCGCTGAACGTCTTTAAAAAGAGCAATCTGTTGTGCTGTCTGCTGGAAACACACCATTTTTAACGACTAATTGGAGCTACATTTTTGTCCTTAAAAGTCACAATCCTTAAATTTGACCAAAATTGACATTTTCTACTTGTTTGCCTGTAGCTCAAAATTAGGCAGTTGGGGGCTCGTACGGGATAAGGGGGGAGCTTTGTGAATATTCACAGCCAATTCTGGATAGCATGAATCTGAACCATTGAAATGTGTTTTTTTTGTCTGATTCCAACAAACCATGCATCATGACAATGCTATTGTCTAATGCTATTTAATGCATTCTGACTCATTTACACTGGTAAAGGTAGTTGGGTTCTCATGCTAAACACGACCAAAGTCTCAAAACTACTGTATATGTTTCAAAAAAGAAAGTCAGTGACAGTGCTGCACAGGACATTTCTCACCTGAGAATCAGAGCCAGATTTCAGAGGGGTAAAAATGACTTTAGAAAGACGGCAGCATCAATATACTTTTTGTACATAGAGATTGATTGGTCAATCATTCAAATCTGTTGACTTGAGTAATCTTTGTTGCATTATATGACAGAGGTGACCATTAAAAAAATGGGAAATAGCACTTTGCATGTTTTTTTTCTCCAACGTTTACATGCTGTAACACAATATTTTTTTCCAGTGAAAAAGTAAATCAAACCGGTTTGGAACGACATGAGGATGACTAACATTTTTTAAAATCAATGGCTCAAGAAGGCTGAATTTATTCAATTTAAAATTCAGAAAAAGTAATATTCTGAAACACTATTACAATTTAAAATAAATGTTTTTATGGGAATACATTATAAAGTGACATTTATTCCTGAATTTTCAGCATCATTCCCTCCAGTCTTCAGAGTCACATGATCTTCAGAAATCATTCTGATATGCTGATTTGCTGCTCAAGAAACATTTTTGATTATCAACGTTGAAATCTGAATCTTGAATCTTTTTCGGAACTCTTTGATAAACAGAAATTTTAAAAGAACAGCATTTATTTGAAAATTGCGCTGTCAAACGATTGGTCATGATAAAATAAAAGCATTTGTTTACATAATATATATGTGTGTACTGTGTATATTTATTATTTATATACAAATACATGCATGTATACATTTAAGAAATGTTTTTTTATAAATAAAATATTTATATAATATAAATTATATAAATATATATATATATAAATATATATATATATATATATATATATATACACAAAATTACATAAACAAATAAGCATTATTATTATTATTATTATTATTATTATTACTACTACTTTAGTCACTTTCTAATAAATTAATGCATCAATGCTGGATTAAAAAGTATAAAAATATATAAAAAAAATAATTATATATATTACCGACCCCAAACTTCTGGAATGGTCATATACTAATATTATTATATTACTAGTGCATCAGTTATATTGCAATGATATTTTACAAAATTGCTGCTTTACTGTATTTTTGGTCAAATGAATGCAGCCTTGGTGAACATAAGGGACTTCTTTCAAAAACTCTGAAAAGTAAGCCAAACGTTTTACTGCTAAAATATTTTTTTCCATTTTGGAAATAATTATATATATTGCACTGTAGACACACTAGACTTTGAGCAAATTTCTACAGACATGGCAAAGCAAAGAAATCTGCTCAAAGTCTAGTGTAACTGCAGAGCAAGTGCAAGCAAACAATACTGAAATCACTTCCAGCACCTTTCACTGTTAACTGGCAGCACTTGTAAAGCAGACAGTGGAAGTCAAATAAGAGGGCATGATTAGCATAAGCAGCGAACGCTCCTATCCCGTCCTTGATATTCATTGGCTCATTCCGTATGCAAATGTATCCCGTCCTCCAGGAGCAGCGCTGGATGCTCTGCAGGTACAGGATGTCAGCTCAGATCTTTCTCTCACACACACACACACACACACACACACACACACACACACACACACACCCTCATCCACGCTGACCTGCATTGCTGTGACTTTGAAGGTTTCAGAGACGCTTCATTTAATGAGACTGACCACGATGTCCACAACACAACACAAGCACGGATTAAACACCCAACAAATGACACAAATTCCAGAACTGATGATGTCAATGGTAAGTCAAATATTTATTAGCGTTTTTATTATTTATTATTAATAATCACTTAAGCTTAGAAGTCGGGGTTAGGCAAAATTATGAATGAATAAAAGATACATAAACCTCCAAACCATACATCAATAAAAAGCTTATTTCGAAAAATGTATACTTAAGACTCCAGGGGTCACATATTTACATTTACGCATTTAGCTGACGCTTTTATCTAGTGCCTTCAGGCTAAAATTTTTTACCTAACATGCTCCCTGGGAATCGAACCCACAACCTTGCGCTGCTTACGAAATGCTGTACCAATTGAGCTACAGGAACACATATGAACACAATCCCTCTGGGTCACTAAGCAGGGATGTCTAACCTCCATCAGATCCACTAAGCGCTTAGACAGGTGACACGGGTTTGTTTCATAATGACTCGCGGATGAGAAACATCTGTTCTGGGAGCGTCTCTTCTGATGGCAGTCACGGTCCTCGGTACACAAAGTACCGTTAGGAAATTAGGCCAAAAACAGGAGCGCCGCTAATCCCACTCGCACCCAGCGTACCACAGTAATCCCTGGAGATCCCCACATCACCAAAGCATCCAGGAAACCCAGCTGAGATCATCAGCCACACCATGTTATAGCTTCCTCTGTCTTTCTATGTCCTCGCTGTCGATGAACAAGAAAACCTCATAGTGAACCAAAAGCTCTGTTCCCAAACACAGTGAGCAGTTTACTTAGTCAGCACTTAAAGGCATCATAGGAACACTATCGAAATTCTTACAAATAGTGCAAGTTTGAGATTTTTAATGTATTTTTCTAGACTCATAAATATTTATATATATATTAATAAATATATACTAAATAAATTATTAGTGAATATTTATCTAATAAATATAAATACAAAATTATAATATAAATATTAATCTATTTAGTGCATGTTTTATAATGTATTGTACTAGAATAGTCAGACAATACTACTAATAATTAATATAATACATTAAATAAATAACAAATAATTCTGCTTTTATGAATTACTAAAGACACACACACACACACACACACACATATACAAACATATAAATATGAATAAATAATTTAGTTAAATAAAAAACAAATATTATTCAAATACAAGTAATATGTTAAAGGGATACTCCACCCCATTATGAAAATTTTGTCATTAATCTTGAGAAATGGGAAATGGCATCGAAGAAGCTGCTACAGCCTCCGAAAGCCAAAAACGGAGCGAACCGAGTGTTTTTAAACTCTCTTGGGCATTTACAAGAGCCAACACAGCTCAGGAGCACCGCCAGGAGTAACATACACCCCTCAAACATTCTGGCCATCGATACGACTCCATTCCTCTGAGAAATCTTGTAAGGAGATTATGAAGATTCCTGAAGGCACAGATTTGATCGGGCAGCGCTCTTCACAGGTATGTACATATGTACTGTAAGACAACTAAAACGTTTAATTACAGTCCCTTTAATTTATGATAGAAAACTAAGCCTGAATATCCCCAAAGAAAAGTCATTTAAGGAATAATTAGACTACCCAAGATAACATGAACACAACTGGAGGCCAACTTTCTTCTCCAGCTTAGAGAGGAAAATAATCCGTATGTTTTGATTGAGCCCGATTGGATTTCGATTTAGAAAAAACACTGAATTGAGTAGATAGACATCTGAATGAAAGGATCCTGAAGACATATCAACAAGATGAATAGCAATAGGACATCATGGGAGTTTTGGTTGATAGTTTAGGTCATTAAATGTAAAAATAAAATAAAATAAAAAAATAAATGAACTAAAATTAAACTAGCTGTGAAGACATTTATGTAACATTGTATTTTAAATAAATGCTGTTCATTTAAACATTCATATGGATGTGGAACAAAATAAAAGTAAGTGATAATTTTATTTTATTTTATTTTTGGATAAATTATTTTGTTCAACACATTAGCTCTGACCATTAAATCATCTTAAAGTGTTATAATAATCAAATTAGATTAAGCTTTATTCTGTGCAAACTATCACTTTAATGTAATATTATTGTTATTTTGATGTATTTGTATTTGAAATTCATTAATAAAAGATTCTATCATTAGCTAGTAGGGCTGTCACTTTTGAACGCATCGAAAACATCGAACACATTGAAAA
Organism: Carassius gibelio; assembly: GCF_023724105.1. Taxonomy (NCBI): domain Eukaryota; kingdom Metazoa; phylum Chordata; class Actinopteri; order Cypriniformes; family Cyprinidae; genus Carassius; species Carassius gibelio. The sequence goes on from NC_068383.1 coordinate 2,570,943, forward strand.
TCGAATTCGAATGGATATCGAATATCATGCAATGTATTCGAATATATTCTAATAACTACGTATATATGAATACGAATATCTTGGCTGAGCTTTCAACATTGTTACGGGAAAGGATTAAGCTGATTGGTTAGTTCTTGTCACATGACCTGCGCTTGCGGCTCTCTGAAAAGTTGAGGTTTTAACTCGATGCGGTGCAGACGCGCCTGGAAAAAATGAGCATTATCCTACATTGGAAATAACGAAAAATGGCATTTTAAAAACCGGATATTTTATTTATGGTTGGATTATGGATATTTCACGTCATGTTCGAATGCATATTCGAATATCGAATAAAAAGTGACAGCCCTATTAGCTAGCACACAGGATATCTGTGTTATCGCACAAAATCAAGTTGCAATTCTAACTGAAAGCAAAACTGTTTTTCCATGTTTAATACTGTAAAGCTGCTTGCTTTAAATCTATACATTGTATAAAGCACTATATAAATAAATGTGACTGGAGGGCCAGATCATGCGCAAACATATCCACATCACTGTTATCAGATGCTTTCTTAACTGCTGCTTTCTCACCACTGTCATTTTTGTGTGTGTGTGTGTTTATTTCTTTATTGAGAGGAAAGTGTGCTGTGCATATTTACATATTCCTCTAAACGCCACACGCAGCAGTGACACTCCAACTCTCATAAGCGCCATGTGTGTCGTCTTTTAATGCATTTGCATACAGGAGAGCTGAATTACAGTCTACAGCGCCTCACTGGTCAAAACGTGTTACTGCATTCCCTGACATTGAGTCATTTGAAATGATTATCTGACAACAAAAATAACAAAACTCATGGATTTTGTTCACAAAATTTCGCCAAGCAGTGGTAAATGTGACCAAACCGCAGAAATTGTAAAAAAAAAACAGGAATGTTCTTACCTCGAGTCTTTGCATGATCTCTCGAATGTCCTCTCCACAGTTGTCGTGCGCGGAAAGCATCACGCACTCGCCACGTTCGTAGAAGATCTTGATGCTCATGACGCCAGACGACCAGCCGATGACGTCCCGACAGGAGCAGTTAAAAATCACATTCTTGGACTCCTCCTCGATCAGCACGATGAACTCGTTGGAAATCCCCAGCAGGCACTCCACGTCCATCGACTGGCCGAAATCCCGTGCTACCATGCTCCACGTGATGGCGCCCACACTGTGGAGATGTGCATCCTTCCGTGGCTTCACTCGCTCTTTCTTCTTGGCTCCTAGCGTGATGAAGCTGAATTTGACCGCAGAGTCCACCGTTGTCGTGCTCACGCAGTTCTCCGCGAGGTCCTTCAAGTACTCCTGCCGCGTGCGGGTCGCCATGGCACGAAACTTCTCCGATTTGTGCGCCGCGTTTTCTCCATTGATCACCTTGGCCAGCAGAAAGTCCCTGAAGACGGCTGACTTGGGAAAGGTCACACCTTTAGGAATGGGAGGGCCGAACGGAGGCACGTCTTTCGATCTGGATACCGCGACACTGCAAAGCGAGGGATTGAATGACCGGTTTAACTAATGCAAAACAATATGAGATGCACTTCACAGATCTGAAAACATTTAAAAGAAATATTCAAATTCAGTGAAAAACTTTTTTAAAGAAAGTTCATGCAAAAATAAAGCATTTTTATATTGTAATTTTATATGCTTTTATCATTTTTATTATTTATATTTATGAGGTAATTTATTTTAAAAGCTAATTTGTTTTTGCTTCAGTTTTAGTCAATTTAGCGAACATTTATCTTTTTTTTAAGATTCTATTTTTTTTTTCTTAACTTTTTTTTTTTCACTTGTAGTTTTTCCATTTAATATTAAATGGAATATAATTTTTTTATATTTAATTTTATTTAAGCTTTTCTAATTTTGTTGAGCTTTTGTAAGTTTTATTAGTTTATTTAAAATAAAAAAATATTTTTTTATGAAATTGCTTTAATGTATTTTCATTAGAATTTTACCTTTTATCTTTTAATTTAATTTGTTAATATTATATTTTAGTATATTATTTTAGTATAAAATATATAATTGTACTTCTGTATTATAAATGTAAATTATTGTATTACTATATTCTAGTGTTAATATTCACCTTTTAAATTTCTTACCATTTTTATTTTAATGTAGCAGAGTAGTTTTAAAAAGCAGTTCCCTGCATGTATGCGACTAATAAATTTATTAATTTGATTTGATTAATTTTCAGTATTTCAGTTTAAACTTATTTCAGGTTTACAAGACAGCATTGCATTTTTTTCATCATTTATTTATTTTATACACATTTTTTTTTATTCCGTTTCATTTTTCATCTTATTTCAATAACCAAAAATACATTTTGATTGTTTTAATTAACAATAACAACATGAGATAAGGAGAGAAGAAGAGAAGATTATCATTCAATGCTGACTTAAAATTAGCTTTGTTCCTCACATAAATCTACAGTATGACTTCACAAGGCTATTGGACTATTTTTTATGGTAATTCTTATATGGTAAATGGAGTTTTTGTCCATTTTGGGGCTTTTCAGCCACTGGTTTCTATACATGAAACAGCTGCAAAAAACAGATTTCTCCATTTGAGTTCCACAGATAACAGAAAGGGATTTGGAAAGACATAATTATTACATAACTTAGTCTTTAATTGCAATAATTAAACGTCTCAAACAGCCTGTGGCACTGCTTTTAAACAGAAGATCAAAAACTACAGGCAATTAAAAATTACAGGGAAGCTAAGCATTGACACATGATTGATTTTAATGTTCTCCAGCATTTAATGCAGGTCCTTAAGCTTCATTAATATTTTTCAGTTCACAGTAACAGACATCAGAGGTATAACAGCTATCATAGCGATAATATTTTACGGTGTAAATCAAAGGCGTCTGGTTCACTTGCCTGTAGCAGACGTTCTCAGTGCACGGATTGTGAACTTTAACGATGACGAACACATGCTGGAAATGAGAGCGGATGTTTTTGGGTGTGAAGGGCAAGGCACCAGGCTCCTGAAACACGATGGTGACGATGTCATTTCCTATGTGCCTCTTTCTGAGCAACTGGTGAGACGAGAAAGAACAGAAGTGAATGGATTCGGCACAGATCAAACAGTATCTTTCGCTTCATAAGCAAGAACAGGAACAGGAAGTGAGGCCTGTTTTCCCTGAAAAAAGGTGAAATTACAATCCAGATCATTCGGCTAATATATACTAAATGAATCCCTGATTACCGAAAAATAACTGAAAATTAGATTTTCAATTCTATTTTATAACCAGGGCCCAAACTTAACACTTGCAGAGTGGAACATAATTGCTAAAAATTTTGAAAAATTAATTAACAACAACTATAATAATGATAATAATAATAATAATAATATTTTTATGTATTCTAAATATTTTTATATATATTTTATGTAATATTATATGCAGAGTGCGATGCATAAAATTAATTTTATGTTAAAAATAAATAAACAAAAACTACATTTATACACATAAATGAAATAAAAAGCTGTAACACTAATATTAACACTACTTCTACTACTAATAATGATAATAACTTTTTGTTGCTAAAAATATGTTTGTCCCCTAAATAAAACCCTCTCCCCTCCAAAAAAAATTTTTTCACAGCAAAAAGAAACAGATGAAAAATATAAGAGTTATTATTAATAAATAATCGGATTCAATGTGCCATCTGGAATCATTTTGGTGCAAAAAAATGGAACAAAAGACGCCTGCAGACGCTGTGAAAGACTACTTAAAATCTCTTAAGCTCATCCATAAGTACAATATCTGAATCTGGAGAGTTTTTTCAGCACATTTCTCTGAGGTATTTGATAAGGCAACGGAGTGAGGAACTCTTAATATTCCATTAACCCCGAGTCTGCCTTTCTCTGAGTGGCCAAGGGTTACAAACAGGATTATGGGTGAGAAGATGAGAGACTGAACTGTGCCCGAGTCTTCTGGAAGCTTACGGACAGGGATTTATTCACTAATCCTGCGCAATCAAATAGAATTGAAGTTGGAGAAGAAAAAGACAGAAAGTCCTCTAATCCTGCCAATCGACTGTCAAGAGACGTAAGTGACAGCGATACGGCTCCAGTCAAGAAACACACAGCTGAAGTCAATGCTTCTGATAGACTATAAACATATTATGCTATTTAAAACATATCAAATTTATTTAAATGGCAATACTTTTTGATGCAGTTAATGCATTTACCAAAGCAGACTTATTTACCAGTTTTAAATCAAATGCCTCAAATACTTTGAGTGTCAAAATACCATTGAATTTAATTTTTTTGTTTTCTTCCTTAAAAAGTAAATGCTTGAAAATGCACATGCATACAATTTAGAAAAAGAAAAGAGAACCTAAATGCTAACATACAGTTCAGAATGAAAATATATGCTGGAAATAATTATAAAATGTTCAAACCTTAAGGTATATAAAAAAGTCAAAAACATATGATCCAAAAAAGGAAGAAAAAATAAAATAAAATAAAATAAAACAAAAAACCTGAGGGGAAAATAATCTAACATACTGTTAAAAAATGGATGAGATAATAATTATAAATACTTCCATATTCATATTTACTTTCACATACTTAGATTCATAAATATAGATTTTAATTTCTGAATATATAAAAAGAAATATATATTAATAAATAAAACAAATAAATAAATACATGCATTAATAAATAAAATAAAATAAAATAAAATAAAATAAAATACAAAATACAAAATACAAAATATCGGGGGTTGAAACAGTTCAAAAAAGGGAGAAAAAATATTTTTGAATATATAATATATATTATATATATATAATTTATAATATATCCAAAGCGACTTACAGAGAATTCAGGCAATACATTTTATTTTTGTAGTATGTGTGTTCCCTGGAAATTGAACCTATGACCTTTTGCGCTGTTAACACAATGCTCTACCACTGAGCCACAGGAACTCTTAAAACTAACAAACTAACTAACTTAATAAATAAGTAAATACTGTGCGCCAAAAGTAACTGACAGACGATGGTAGCATCTGATAACGAGTACATATGATGGTTAATAACATGTACAGTCATTATTACACAACAAATCCCATCAGGCTGCTCAGAGCCAATCACAGCAGAGCTGATTAGCATAAGGAGTGTAAGTGTAGATGAGACGCACCTGCTGTCTGTTGTTGGGAGTGTAGGGCAGGAGTGTGGACACGTGGAACATCAGCTCATAGTCTTTATATGTGGTGTAGAGCGAGTGAGAGCCGGTGGAGTCCGCTGGAACAACACCGCAGAGACAGTCAACACACCACAAACATCCTGTGCTACAGAAACAGCTTTTCTAGATCGTTCTCTGCTGCTCCAGTGAGTATTTACTCGCCGTCACAGTTTCAGTATCTAGTATTTGTAGTGTTTAGTGTCATTTTAGGATTATTGGGATCAGTGTCAGTGTCACATGATCCTTCAGAAATCATTCTAATATGCAGATTTATTATATTACACTGCTGGAAACTGTTGCTTCATATATTTTTGAAACCTGTGATTCTTCTTTTCAGGATACTTTAATGATCAAAAAGAAAAAAATAGAAGAGCATTTATTTAAAACAGACACACTACAGTTCTAAAGTTTAGGGTCAGTAAATTTGTACTATTTCATTGATAACTCTAATAATAAATCATCATATTAGAATGATTTCTGAAGGATCATGCAACAATGAAGGCTGTGGAAATTCAGCTTTGCATCACAGAAATAAATTATATTTTCAAGGATATTAAAATAGAAACCATTATTGTATACTGTAATAACATTTTGCAAGATTACTGTTTTTTTCTGTATTTTTAATCAAATAACTGTAGCACTGATGAGCAGAAGAAAAAAAACATTACGAGTCTTACTGATCCCAAATCAGTAGTGTGTGTGTGTATGTATGTATGTGTGTATATATATATATATATATATATATATATATATATATATATATATATATATATATATATATATATATATATATATATATATATATATATATATATATATATATATATATATATATATATATGTATAGGTTGAATGTAACCCTGGACCACAAAACCAAATTTTTCAAAATTGAGAATTATACATCATCTGAAAGTTGAATAATTAATATTTACAATGATGTACTGTATGATTTATTAGGATCAGACAATATTTGTGATACAACTATTTAAATACAACTATTTAAAAATCTGGAATCTGACGGTGCAAAAAAAGTAAATATTTGGAAAATCATCTTTAAAATTGTTCAAATGAATTCTTAGCAATGCATATTACAAATAAAAAAATTAAATTTTTATATATTTACGGTAAGAAATCTACAAAATATATTCATGGAACATGATCTTTATTTAATATCCTAATAATTTTTGCCATAAAAGAAAAATGTAGAATTTTGACCCATACAACAATATTTTTTTAACTATTGCTACAAATAAGACTGGTTTTGTGCTCCAGGGTCACACACTCACACTCACACACACACACACACACGTCCAGAGTTTTGCTCCAACATTGACCTGCCTGCAGCTTTCTAGGAACCCTTAGACCTTGATTAGTAGGTATATATATATATTCTTTTGTAAATGTGTAAAAGTGCTATTTCTTCCAGCAACAGAGAGAGTGTGCCGTGTCTGAGGCTGATATGCTCTGTGCTGTATGTGGATGGTGTTAGCATTAGCACATACTCTTGTTGTCTAGCTGAGCTCTGTACTTGGTGAAGCCCTTCAGCCGGACTCTCTGACCGAGCAGATCCAGGAACTCGTCCAGCGCCGGCCCGGCGTTCTCGTTATTGTACATCTCCTCCTCTGTGCTCTGACCCGCTTTACAGTACAAGACGCCCACTTTGTGCTGGAAACTCAGCTGCAACACAATCACACACAGAGTACATTTCATTACTGTCATACACTGTCTCCAGATCAGTGCTACAGAGGCTCCTTCCTTCTTTAAAGAGGGATTGTGGGTTATTCAAATAGTTTAAACCAATTAAACCGAATAATGCATGAATATGTGTGTGTGTGTGTGTTTTCTCCTTTGGAAAAATACATTTTCTTGTTTAGTTTGAGGCAGTGTATTTTAGTTATTTAATTATTTATGCACTTTTATAATATTTTTAATGAACTTTTATTTTCATATTCCAGTTTTGATTTTAATTTTAGATTAAACCATTAAATTGTATTCTGTATTTTATATATTTCTAAATTCTAATTGATATTATATATATGTATATATATATATATGTATGTATATATATATATATATGTATGTATATATATATATGTATGTATATATATATATATACATATATATATATATATATATACATACATATATATACATATATATATATATATATACATATATATATATATATATATATATATATATACATATATATATATATATACATATATATATATATATATATATATATACATATATATATATATGTATGTATATATATATATATATGTATGTATATATATATATGTATGTATATATATATATATATATATATGTATGTATATATATATGTATGTATATATATATATATATATATATATATATATATATATATGTATGTATATATATATATATATATATATACATATATATATATACATATATATACATATATATATATATATATACATATATATATATACATATATATACATATATATATATATATATATATATATATATATATATATATATATATATATATATATATATATATATATACATACACATATATATATATATATATATATATATATATACATACATACATACATATATATATATATATATAAAAAAAAAAAATTTTTCATATGTCATGGCATGCCTTAAAATGCTGCCATAGTTGGATGAAAAAATCTAATGAGATCTTCACTTCCAGAAACCTACTGATGCTTTTAGCTGCAGAGGTTGTGTTTCTGCTAAGCCTCGACTGATTCTGTCGTCCCACGAGGAATCACGGTCACATACGAGAGAAAAAAGGGACAGGAAATGGCAAGAAAAGCTTCACTTCTCACGATCGGTCACCGTGGAGTGAGCAGCAGACTCTCGCGCAGCAGTCTGAGGTCGAGCGATACACAGTGGCAGACTGGGGGCATTAGCACATTACGTGAGATAGGTGTTGTTTTTCACACCTGCTTCCCCAGAGGCGGTCAACACCCCCGTTCATCTCCACACTGCCGTTCCTTAAAGGTGAAGCATGTCATTTTAGAGCCACTACAAAATCGCTAAATAACTAGATACAAATTGTGCAGGAGACTGAAGTGGTTTGTGCCAAAATGGTAGAAATAACACATATGAAGTCTGTTCTAATTGATAGCAATTCGACATGTTACCCAGACTCCCCTGCTTCGCTGTAATCTGCATATACACACACATGAGTTTCCTGTTCGACTGGCTCAGACGGGACAATGCTAAAACACAACTCTTTTGGGATGAACCCTTACAAGCTTCTACAGAGAAACACGAAACTGAGATCAATGATGGAATGTTATTCTCTTATGTGAGATTTAACACCTGGGGATTTTTCTGACGACGTCTGATCGTGACAATAATAATAATAAATGAATAAAATAATTCACAGTAAATGTGGCAATTTAATCCACAGTCTGACATTCATGTCATAGGGAAACACCGAGACATTGTGTACAAAAGTTTGTGAAAGTCTCTTACGCTTAGTAAAGCTGCATTCATTTGATTAAAAAAGAACATTAAAATTGTGATATAATATTACAATTTAAAAAAAGTGTGTTCTATGCAAATATATGTTAAAATATAATTTAATCCTGTGATGCAAAGCTGAATTTTCTGCGTCATTCCTCCAGTCTTCAGCATCACACTTCTCTTTAAAGACGATAATAAAGCATCAGTATCCGGTGTTTCTGAGATCAGTTGCAAGGTGATTTTTAGTCACATGACCATGCATTATTTGCATGAACACTTTCTGTTACTTTGGGTTGCAGATATTTTTGGATTGTGAGAAATGCTTTACTTCAATTATTCTTTAGGAATCTTTACACAGCGAGTTAACGCAGAGTAAAGATGCGACGCTGCATTAAACTCAGACTAAGTTATGCCTTTTCTGACCGACAAAGTATAAAATATATCAAAACATATGATAAAAATATTGATCTAGCACACTCCCTGAACATTACAACAAAAAATGTTGCTTATTGTAATAAAACATCAGCAAAAATATTTAATAAAGGACACCATACACAATGGTGAAATGATTTAGTGCAAGTACAACAACAGCAAAGGCTGCACGTCATTAAATAAATACACACTTCCTGCGGTTTTCCACCAAAATAAATTCTGATGGTTAACCGCAGGAAAATTAAGAAAGCCATAAATATTAGTATTTTATTTTACAGTTACAATCCGAAATAAAATTATTATTATTTTTAAAAACTCTTTATTTTACAGTGAAATATTACAATAGCAATATTTCTTATTTTAGTTTGTATTAATTACTATCGTTGTTATTAATAATAATAATTATAATAATAATAATTGTATTCTCTCTGCTGTTTAATGTAGAAAAAATTGGAAATTATTTGTATTTTACATATTACTATTATTGTATTTTCATAAATGCGCTCTAATATTATTTTACAGTGAAATAACACAATAGCAATATTTCTTATTTTATTTGTTGTAGTTTTATTTAATATGATTACTAGTAGCATTAGTAGTATAGTAGCAATAATAATAATAATGTATTTTTATTGATTTTATTATCTTATCTTTTATGATTTTATTCATTTTATTGTTTAATATTAGTTATTATTATTATTTTAATATACACTCACCAAATACGGTCAAATTGTGCAGCTTTACAGCACAAATAATTATTTTAAATTGCATTAAATGTATTTCTTTTTGGGCAATTCTTATCAGAAAAATCACAATTCGATTTTTTCCCCGAATCGTGCATTCCTAATATGCACGCTGGACGATGGTTTACTCGTTCTCTAACACTCACCCCCTGCTCGTCCAGTTTGAGGAGCTGCTCTGGGACTCGGGGTGAGCTGATGGCCAGTCTCAGACACTGGATGTTCAGCTCAGGAACCACATACTCCAGCACCTCCTTCAGCGGGAGACCGCGGGCCGTCCCATGCCTCGCCGTGGAGGGCACAGCGTCCTCCAGAATCGCCCCGCGCAGGGTAGTTAACTGAGAGAAAGAGAGAGGAATCGAACAGTGCATCTATAACACATGCATTAAACACCAAGGACACTTTCCCGCCTCAAATGATCAAAATCACATGACGAGGCTTTGCTAGTCTAATCAATATATATCAAACCTCAAGTACTACATGATACTAATCCAGTCAGTCTATAAGAAAACTCAATACTTTCAATAAAAAATGCATAGATCCATTGGGATATCAAGTTATTTGCAATGAAATGAAAATCTCTTTAAAAGCCCATTCTGAGGTTTTGATTCATGCGAGTATCTAGGCTTCATAATTCAGTGTAATTGAGAACGAGTGCCATCAGAAAGCATGAGGTTTAATGCAACGACGCTTTTGATTAGAGAGAGGAACTGATGCAGACAATATCTGCATTTACTGTCCTCAATAATTATAATAATAATACTAATATTTCACCTCATATTGCATGAAGAAAATGTATTTTATTTTAGGTCTGTCAAATGAAATTTCATTAAAAAAAATCATCCATCCTATAAATAATATTATTTGTACAATTATTATTTAGAAATTATTTAGAAAAAAAAGTATGATTTTTTGGCCGTGACCAAAAATTATTTTTATGATGATTAAGATCATCTTTCCAAACATTAAACAAACAAACAAATAAATATTTCACCTCCTGAAAAGGAAACTTTATTTTTAATAAAGATAATTAAGTTCAACTTAGGTTTAATATTATTATTTAAATTAAATGTAATTAAAGATAATACACACTAAATTAATAAATGAATGAATGAATAATAAATAAATACAATAAAATAAAATAAAAAGTTTATTTTAGGACCATTAAAATCTTTACATTGTGAAATTTTTGAATTGTATGTAAATAAATAAATAAATAAATAAATATATGCACATTTTTCATTATTTGGACAGATTGTTTTTTTGTTTTTTTTTGCAGAAAAATTTAATTATTGGCAATGGATTTCTAGTGGGGATGATACATTTTACTTTTTTACATAAATAAAAACTTAATAGATTTTATAGCTTGTAAGTTTGAAAAAGGGACAGTTTTACCTTCTTATATTAATGTTTAAATGTTTAATAAAACTTAAATGTGAAACCATTTCCAAGCTCATTAATTAATTTAATCTATATATATAAAACAACAAACAATTAGAGATGTCAATCAATACATTTTCTCATTACGCATTAATTAAATAACAGGCTAAATAACAATTAATTCCAAATCCTAGTGTGCATCAACATTAGTTGAGTGAGTGATGTGCTTTCATCAGTACCTGACTCGTCCTGAAGGTGATGCGATGGTTATACTGCGCTGTGTCCTTGTCTTTCCCATCATCCAGCTTCTCTCTCCGTACGCTGATGGCCACCGGACCCAAGTGTTCATCCACGCCGAAGTAGTTCTGGTGCTCTGAGGGTTAAACCACAGGAGAGATATGAGCTCGGGTTCAAGAAGGACAGATAATGCTTTCCAAGAATATCCCACAGAGCGCGGACAGGAAGAGCCCGACAGGAAGTGGCCATTGACAGCCGCTCTAGTGCTAGAGGTCATCTGAGAGGTCACACTGAAGAGATGATAAACACAAGTCTCTATTTCTATAATGAGCTACAGACCAAAGGAAGCAGAACTCTGTCTGTCATACTGGCTTTACATAAGACAGCTATTCACCTTCATACTTTATGATTAAATGGACAACATCAATGGAAATGATTCATGTTTATTGATCCCTGAAATCGTTTTACCACAAAACTTCTGCAATGGAAATTATATTTGTATGACTAAAAGGATGAATCTTAAGTCTGTGAAGAACATATTTCACTTCATGAAAAGAGAATTATATTTTGCATTTGTTTTAAATAATATAAATATATATATATACAGCACAGACCAAAAGTTTGGAAACATTACTATTTTTAATTTTTGAAATTTAGTTTTTGAAAGAAGTTTCTTCTGCTCATCAAGCCTGCATTTATTTGATCAAAAATACTGAAAAAAATGTAATATTGTGAAATATTATTACAACTTAAAATAATAGTTTTCTATTTGAATATACTTTAAATAATTTAAAATAAAAAAAATAAAAAAATAAAAAAATAATTTATTCCTGTGAATTTATTCCTGTGTGAATTTTCAGCATCATTCCTCCAGCTTCAGTGTCACATGTAACATCAGTCGATCACATGATCATTTAGAAATCATTCTAATATTCTGATTTATTATGAGTGTTGGAAACAGTTCTGCTGTCTAATATATTTGATCAATAAAAGGTTCAAAAGAACTGCATTTATAAAAAAAAAATTGTAATAATATATTTTTTTTACTATCACTTCTTATCAATTTAACACATCCTTGCTGAATAAAAGTATTGATTTTATATAAAAAAAAGAAATAAAAAAAATTACTTTTTCTTTCTTTCTTTTTTTTTTTACTTTTTATTCATCAAAGTATCCTAAAAAAGTGTCACATGTTCTGAAAAAATATTAAGCAGCAGAACTGTTTCCAACTTTGATCATGAATCATCATATTAGAATAATTTCTAAAGGATCGTGTGACAATGATCCTAAAAATTCATTTTTGCATCACAGAAATAAATGATCATTTAAAGTATAATACATTTAAAAACAATTATTTTAAGTTGTAATAATATTTCACAATGTTAATTTTTTTTCTGTATTTATGATCAAATAAATGCAGGCTTGATGAGCAGAAGAAACTTCTTTCAAAAATATTAAAAATAGTAATGTTTCCAAACTTTTGGTCTGTACTGTGTATATATATATATATATATATACATTCTGCGTTATAATGGAGAAATGTAAATGTCCTACTAGTTATCTGTGATGTCATCATGCCAATGATGTGGTCTGTTTCAGAGCACATTAGTGTCATATATGAACCATAATCTCTATAGGGGTCCGCCAGAGATTAACAACAGAAATAAAACCCGCCACAGACGAAGCTTAACCTCTTTCTTCTTGATATCCTTTTCAGTAAGCCCCTTTAGAGACAAACATGCATTCGGACCAAATTATGCAACATGATGGACACTGCGTATGACATTGAAACATTGCGATAATGATGCAAAACTCAAATATGTGGGACAACAACAGAAAAAAATAAAAATAAACAGGGATTGAGCAGCTCACTTAATGTGAATGATCTAATATGAAGTTATGATAGAAGCCGTGTCCTGAACGATGGAAGAGATCTGAAACTGTCCTCCACGAACAGGCCTTAAAGGGATAGTTCACCTTTAGCTACCAACATTTATATATTTTTTTCATACTATGGAAGTCAATGAAGACCAGCAATTGAAGGTAAACTATCCCTTAAATCCTCCTCAAAGAGGTTAAAGCACAAAGCTGAAGTAAAGAGTTAAACAACATGACTTTATCAGAACCCTGCTTGAAGATCCAGTTATAACCAGCTTTGATAATAATCAAAAAGGTTTTTTTGATCAGTAAATCATCATATTAGAATGATTTCTGAAGAGCGTGTGACACTGAAGACTGCAGTAATGATGCTGGAAATACAGCTTTGATCACAGGAATAAATTACATTTTACAATATATTCAAATATAAAACTGTTATTTTAAATTGTAATAATATTTTAAAATTTTGACTGTATTTTTGACCAAATAAATTCAGCCTTGGAGAGCAGAAGAGACCTTTAAAAAAAAAAAAAAAAAACCTGAATAGTAGTGTACATGTACTGATTAAGCAGAATCGAAAAACACAAAAATAAGATATATGAAAGATTCAGAGATAGTTTTACATTGGCAATCAGTCAAAAACACAAATATTAATTTTGCAACATGACATTTTGAATAGATATTCGACAAAACAAAGTTAAATGGTAAGATTGTCAAACTGGATTTCAAAATCGGACAGAAAGGAAAAGTCATTTTGAAAGTGGTTTCAACCTGGTATTGGGAACAAAGCACCAAACATAAAAAAAAAAACCACTATGACCACCTTAAACTCTCTGACCTGATAAAAAGACAAAACGTGAAATCTAATTACGACACATCAGTTTGTCAACAACGGAGCAGGCTGAGCTGAGCCATGATTTTAGAAAAGATGAAGCATTAATAACAGTCAAGCATTAATGCAGAGTGGGCATGTCAAGTCTTGCATCCCTGATCATGCAGCATCTTGATCATGAACAGGGGAAAACAGGAGAGGAAGTTAATGGAATCAATGCTTCTCCCTAGGTGATAAAAGCATCATGGAAAGCAAGGTGTGAAAGTGGATAGAGAGACATGTTGACAGGTCTGTCCTTTCCACGTCCCTCTAGAGACGATGATGGGGTGATGATCAGATATGAAAGGTTAAATGGACCTGGCTTTTAGTTTGAAGTAGGGAATGTCAGACTGTCAAAATAAAATTAGTTTCTTTATTAAATAGTTAAAAACCAACATTCATCTTGAAGTAATTTATGCATTCAAGTTATGCATTCCACTGAATTCAATTTAAAGTAATACATTTAAGTTAGGAATAGAATTTACAGTTATGCATTCAAGTTATAGATTCCATTGCATCTGACATAAAGTTCTGCATTCAGTTCAAAGTTGCACATTCCATTTAATTAAATTTAGTTATGCATTCAAGCAATGCATTGCATTTATTAAAACGGATGTTGTGCAATTTAAATCAATTTTAAATATTCAAGTTATGCATTGAGTTTAAAGTTATGTATTCAAAGTTATGCATTAAATCGCACTTGAATTATAATTGAAAAACAAATGCTAAAGCTCCTTTTTAAATCTGCCTTTTGCCATTATTTTAGTTACTCTTCACTGCATAAGCCACATTAAATTACTGTTAACTATTAGTTAGATATTAGCAAAAATGCATTACCAACAGTAGCCTAAGAGTAACTAAATAAATCAATATCTGCCTATTAGTTTTGAATTAACTAATAGCTCACAAAGCCATAAGGATCAATTTTGATTTTCACACTGAAACTCCTTTCCTCTTTAAATAGACCCTAAAATAAATAGTTAAATGCAAGGGACTAATTAGTATCAAATATAAACCTGAACAAATGAAGAAAATTGTCTTTGGTGACACGGCACAGTGGATGATTATCTATTTCCCAACAAAACAAGCTTGCTAAAATTATTTATTTTCATTTGAGCTGAGCTGTAATTGTCTCATTTGCTATGGCTGGAACATGCAAGACACACTCGCAGCTTTCACCCACAGGCCGCGGCTCATTATTCAGCTTAGTTAAACGAGTGAAACCCATTTCTTCATGGGACGAGCTGGAGCAGCTGTTTTCCAGAGCGTAGGAATGGGTAACACAATCCTGTCAGGACTATACAGATGTGCAGACAGGCAAAAAAAAAAACAGTCTGAAAGATGCTGACACATTCTCAGTTAAACACAGATGACATTGTGCAATATAAGTTGAGGTATCATTTGCTTGTTCCATTCCTAGACACGCTGAGGTGTTTTAATGAAGAGCGGTGAGGAGGGGAACAGCTGCACCTCACCCTGTCCATTCTCACATGACAAATCACAGGCCAATGACAGGAGAGCATTCTCACACCTCAATCCTTGCGACAAGTGTTTCTCCTTTCAATATGTGTAACAAACACCATTCCTCACAAAACCTACGATCCCTAAATCGTCAGACCAACATCAGATACTTTTAATGTACACAATATTTTAATATATACACTTCAAAACAAATCAGTTTTCAGTTTCTAATTAGCATTTTGTGGTCTTTAGCAAAGTCCAACCCCCAAAAAACTGGGGGAATTCTGCCATTTTTCTCACCCTCATATGGAACACAAAAGAAGGTAATTTGAAGAATGTCGGTAACCAATAAGCTGACAGTAGCCATTCACTTTCACTATATTTTTCCATGTCATGGAAGTCAATGAATACTGTGGAATGTTACCAACATTCTTCAAAATATCTTTTTTTGTGCTCAACAGAAGATAGAAACTCGTACAGGATTGGAACACTGGTTGAAGATCCTATCTATGAAAATACTAAGGGCCAGATCTACTAAATGGCAAATTAGTGTGATATTGCAATCCCATAAAAGTGCAGATGGTAGTGGAAAGTTTTGAGGCTGATCTGAAACGGAAACTACTACAAATGCAAATGCAAAAATCTCAGCCCCAAAAATAACTCTGTTCATGCCAAAGTCATAAAAGCCCCAACACAACCTTTTGTTGACATCAGCTAGAGAGGAAAGATGCTTCATAGGCAGAGCAAGATTACACAACAATTTGGAATAGCATACATTGATGAATCATCTTAAATAGAATCATGAATGAAAGGTCAATTTAGTTTTCCTGTTGAACTTAACAAACAAGAATCTACCTTGTTTTTCATGCAGAATGCAAAAGGCTTACCTCTCCCGTAGAAATATTTGTGGTAATAATATGCTCCCAGGTCGATGTGCTCGATGATGTACCGCTTGACCTTTTCCCGGTGGATTGGCTGGCTTTCTCGTGGCACCTCCAGTACAGACACACCAGCGTTGGTACAGTGGGAGCTCAACGAGGACTCGAAAGAGCAGTTTTCTACTCCAGCACTGTAGGTGGCGTTATTGGCTCTGGATAGAGATATCTTCCTCTCCCCTTCTCCACCAATCTCATTGCGAAAATGCGGACAACTTAGCACCAATCCATTGCTCTTCCCATCCCCCTCATCCGCATCCAGGTTCTCCTTGGGATTGAGGTCTTCCCGACTTCCTAGCGGCGATTCGAACATGGATGAAGGTCCAGTTGTATTCCCACCTACTTGTCCACCTCCTGGGACTTGGTATTGGGATGCGGCAGAAGCTCCAGTGGTGGTGTTTTTCCTCTGGCTGAGGCTTACGCGATTTGCCACCGCTTCGCTGATGTTGAAGAGGACACTTTGGACGTCATAGTGAGCGAAGCACTTCTGGAAGTTGAGCGGCCGGCGGTCGTCCTGCTCGGTTGAGAGCCGCAGACCGTCGTTCTCACACTTTATAGTCCTCAACTTCCTGAAAAGCGATGTCTCGGATGATTCAGACTTAAGGCGATGCATAAAGGACTTCTCTCTTTCCCGGCTGTAGAGGAGGGAGCTATCCACGTAGTCGTAGCCGGAGATGCGGACGATCTCGCCGCGAGCTATTTGTGCAGCGGTCTGCAAACTTGGGGAGAGGGTTGTGTCATAGTGAAGGAGCTCTGGGAAGCCGGCAGGTGGGGCGCTGCGATGATCCAAGTTATCAATTCGATATCCTCGCAACATAGTAAAGAACCCATCATTCCCAAGACCCTGACGGTCAATCGAGGATGTGCTGCCGTACTCCCGATGCAACGAGGCCCCGGTGTTGGGGTTGACAGCGTTCTGGTCCAATATGTCCTCCGCATCGATGTCGCTGATGGTCACGTCACTGTTACTCCGTTGGCGAATGGGATGCAGTCCCTTCAAAGGAGATAGACTCAAAAGGTCACTCAGGGAATATTTTGTATCCGAATAATCAGGCTCCAATGATGCTTCACCCAAATCCGTGATCTCCACACTCTGGTCTGGCTGTCCGTTCTGAAAGGCCGTAATGACAGTCTCATAGTTGGGTCCGCCTCGGCTTTCCCAACCCTCCTTTTTCGGGGGCCAATCTGTCGCCCTAGCCCGCACCCCCATTTTAGGCATAGCAGGTGTCCCATTCGTTTTGCCACCCCCTTCCAGCTTGCCCTGCGTGTTGCCTGCCGGATGTCCCATACTCCCATTTAATGCTTTCAGCTTCCTGCTAAACAATTCCTCAGATGACTGCATGACGTCAGAGGAGGCCTTAAGCGATGGAAGATTTGTTTTATCACCGATACCCACGACTCAAGCTCATATCCTACTTGCAGCTGCTTGGGAAAGCGAGAAATCAAGTCCCCTTATTGCTTACATTGTCATGGGTCACCCATTTGAGTCCCAGGCCAGCAATCTCAACGAGTTTCAGAGTCGTCCTAGAGGGAGTAAGCCCACATAAAGGGCCACCCTTCACTACAAGTCCATTTTTCTCCAGAAGTGACCAGTTTGATGAAAGACAGGCAGCATTTGGGGGTCACGGATGGCTGGAGCATCAAGGAGCAGAAGGGGTCAGTTGAAACAGCTCTCCTTTCACAGAGCTCAGCTAATTTAGGGCAACAGCTGGAGGAGAGTGATCTGTTGGGAGCAAGGAGAAAAACAAAAGCAATGGAAACTGTTAGACAAGTGGCAGGGTGTGTAAGGTGTAACAGGCACGATCACAAAGAGATCTTTCAGAAATATGATTGCCAATTTCTTTTGCTTACTTTTATTGGCCAAATAGGGGTTAAAATCAGTCTTGTTAGCCATACAGAAGGCTAAACCTAAGGGAAGGATCAATGGTTTTAAAAATGGATTATGTATTAGGCAAGGAGAACATGCTACTTTCATGCCACAATTATTCACACCGGAGTACTGGGGTCATAAATTGCAATGCATATATTACATGTACAACTATAAATGCATAAAGCACATACACACACATATATATAGAAAAGGCTTAAAGGTTCCCAGTGGGGACTCCAGCATTTGAACTTCACTTCTGCACGGCTGTGCGGCTCACCATTTGTGGGTTGGGAAGGTGCCACTGATGACCTTAATGGGTTTTTTGTGTTCATGAATATCGGCTGCATGCCTCATTCATGCATCCATATATATATGTGCTATAAAGAATCATGTAATATGACCTGACATTGCTATGAGTCCACAAAAAACCTGGTAAATCCATTATATAGCTTGACCTGCAATGTAAATGCTATGAGCCTTTTTGTGAACTGAATCTAAAACACTGAATATAAAGGCCAATACTGAATACTGTTAATGATAATGATAATATTAACAATATTACAAAGGTTTGGTTAAAGCCTTTTTGATTAGTATGGAGCACATTTTGAGATGACTTGCAAATACAGGTTTTGGCCAAATTCACAGCTGGTGTACAAAAGACAATCTTTATGTTTTTACATTTTAAATGTGTTTTATTTAATTAATAATAAAAAATGACCAAATTATTTGCAATCTAATATTTGAATAAGTCACAACATATTTTGCCCTGCTGTAAAAAACAAAATGCTGAATACAGCCTAAGATCGATGGCTGATTTTGGCCGGTCTTCCAAGACTGTATACTAGTTTTAGATGGATTTGACCACTTCTTTAATTGGTCAGGCTGGTCAGGCCGGGAGACCACCTGACCAACCAGCTAAAACCAGCTTTGCCAGACTGGGAGGGCAGCGAAAACAAGCTATGTCCAGCTTAAACCAGCTAAGACCAGTCAACCAGCTTAGGCTAGCTGTAGCTGTTTGTTTGTTCGTTTTTTCAGCAGAAAAGAGCACAAATTAATAAAATGGCATTATTGTGGCAGAATTTACAAAAAATGTCTTTACAAATCACATTTTTTTATTTTTCCATATCATTTAACAAAAGCCTAACATAACTAGAGAAAACTAGGGATGCACCGAAATGAAAATTCTTGGCCGAAGCCAAACAAAATGAAACTGAACAGAAGGCTGAAGACCAAACAAGGTTTTTCACATTTTCACAAAACGTGCTTTTTACGATTTTGTCCTGCTTTTCAAAAAAAAAAAAAAAAAAAAAAAAAAAATTACAAAAATGTACAAATATTTGCTTAACACTGAACTTTTTTATATATATATTCTAGCAGAAATTATACCAACAAAGCACAATTTAACTTAAAATTAAAAAGTTAGTAAAAATATATTTTTTGGCAATTTTCTAGACATTGAGGCATTTTTTACTGTACAAATAAAGGCAGCTTTGCTGAGCAGAAGATACTTCGTTTAAAAAATTTAAATATATTACAGATTCCAGTTTAAACACTATGTTTAAATGTTATAATAAATGTATTAATAAAGCTGTTGTAGATAATTATTTTTATAATTATTGTTGTACTTTTTATTTTATTTTACAGAACAACAGTAAAATTACAATACTATCATTTATGAATGTAGATGGTGTTGTTGGTTTCTGTCTGCTTTTATTTTGGCAGAAACCCGCAGGAAGATCTCAGTGCTTCTTTTTGTTGACAACAGCATGCAGATTTGTCACATGCCTTTCAAAAATTTTACAAAAATGTTACTGAGCAACAGTACAATTCAGCACAGATTTTCCTCATGCTTCGGACTGTGAACACTGGCTCCGCGAGCTCGTGCAGTGAGTCAGAATACATGCAATCTGTGCGTGCATTAGAAAATATAACAATCTGACATGTATTTACTAATTGTTTGAGATCATTTTCGTGATTTCAATCATCATAGAGTAGCCCTAACCACCAGCATCAGACACCATGCAGCAGTAAAAAGTCTCTCGCTGTCTGTGCCTCATGCTTATAATGATGGTATCACATGTTAATTTGAAGAACGACCATGGTGCATGTCCAAAAACAGGCTAAAAGTGACATTGTTGTAAGTAAACTTTTCAATATTACATTGTGCAATTTCTATGTGAATCTTAGAACAGCTGAAATGAGAAAACGAGAACAGCTAACATCATTTTCTGATTGCATTGGTTTTTAATTGCATTGACTTTTCCTAGACAGCTTCCCCTTGGACTGTCCTTCACAACGATTTTGGATCCCAGTGCTGTAACCTAACTAACTGTTTTCACATTGAAATGCAGCAGCAGCAAAAGTGCTTCCTGAAATAACAGGCTTTTCTAAAAGGATGAGCAAGGACAAAACAGAGGAGCTCCGATTACGTAATCCCTTTTCACATTGGGACACAATCATTAAGACACACACACACACAGCAGGGTCACTGAGAAAAACCATGTCCTCAAAACATTCAAAGACTATTGAACTGTGACTAAAAGTGTTTCCTTCAATATAACGAGACTCTAAATAAGCTGCTGAATTCCAATAGAAAGATTCTTCCACAAAAGCTCTTCACAAATCTAAACGCCTGAATCCAAATGATGTCTAAACAGAGCCGTTCATCTAAGAAAACCACATGCTAGAAACCCTGCCAATGATTTCCTAAGGCTTTTTGTGAAGGCTGTGATGTTAGAACACTTTCTCCTGGAGATGTTAGTCACTTAGCAGATGCTTACGTCCAAATAAATCAAAAAATGATAAACACCACCAGCAATTCATTACACAGGGGCTAATAATACACTATTATAACGGCAAGGTTCAAGATTAAGCTACAGTAAAATTCTGTCTAATAATATGCTTTTGATTATGTCAGTGGTTGACAAAAATATTATTAGATTTTAATATTGTACTAAAATGAAAAAAATCTATGTTAATAATTACTAAGCTGTTAATTATTTTAATAGACAACACACACTTTTTTATTTAAATATAAATAATATAAAAAAATAATAAATTACTAAAAGTTAATTATGAACAAACTGACAATTATTTTAAGATTAAAAATATATATTTTAATATTGTAAAAAAAAATTATATAATGAATGAATGAATGAATGAATTAGGGAAGCTGTGATTATCTCAAATAAAAATAAGTTGTTAATTTAATGTTTGACAAAGGTTATAATATTTTAATATTGTACAAAAATAAATGCATGTATGAATGAATGAACAAATAAATAAATGAAATGTTAATTATTAACAAAAGCTGTTAATTATTTGAATGGCCAACACACAAACATTTTATATTGTACAAAAATGAATGAATTAATTAATGATTTATTTTTAACTATAAGCTGTTATTTTAATTACTGACATGAAATGTTTAATAATTTATTACTTAATATAAAAAATGACATGCATAAGTATTCATTATTACCAATAAGCTGTTAATTATTTTAATAAAAAATTATATTTTATTACTGTACATAAAAAATTACATGCATAAATATTCGTTATTACCAATAAGATTAATTATTTTATTTTTCAACCTAAAAATTTATTATAATTTAACTGTAATATTTATAGTCATTTTGAGATTTGCTAAATATTATGTTTAACTATTATTAAATTATTAATGTTTTTTTAACAATTAAATATTTAATACTAGCTAATAAACATAAATCATTATTGACCAATATTTAGATATTTATTTTAAATAATAATAATAAAATTAATTAATTAATTATAAAAATAAATACAAAAATAAATATATTGTGCATTGCTAGTAAAATGTAAAATAGAAGAAGATCAGATCAGATGGAGGTTGGAGGCTCGTTTCCCCACAGAGAAACAGAGAGGAACGATTGTGGATAGTGTAAACATCTGCCACACACACATACACTAGACATCATGGTGGTCTCCATCCAGAACACAGACAGTGATAAATGTTCTCCATCGTGTCTTTCTCTACAGCAGCACAACTTCATGATCAGCAGAAAAAACATCATCCCTGCCACGACCTCTGACCTGTGCAGGGTTTGTTTACTGACTGGGCCCTCTGTGTGTGTGTGAAGGAAGCTAATGACGAGAGGTCTAACACACACACACACACACACACAGAGGTCTTTAACGAGAAAAGCTCAGCAGTCCTTATCTTTGGTCAACCTCCAAGGCCAAAGAAATGAAATCGGGGAGGTGGAGGGGGAGGCTTCTGCGAAACTAATTATGGCAGTGAACTCATTTTCTGTCGCTGGATGGGCCGTTTCGTGTCTTTGGTGCCGTTTCGCCAGGTCTTAAAATAATCTTTTGCCATGGTGGCCTGATTAGAGGCTGTGGGAGTATTGAGGAGAACCTGCTGCTGTCAGCCAGCTTTAAAACCATACGCCGCTGTCATCTGCTTCAGACGAGATCGCTGGACCCAGAGGTAAATATTAGCATGCTGTTTGATACAAATGTCTAACCTTATTTTATTGTTGCCATCATATAATGCACAATTAAAGCTGAAGTAGGGGTGTGCATGCGATTTTCATGCACATCTCATCAGTAAAGACGCTCCTGTAATTAGAAGTATTATCTCCAGCACGTGTTCAGATCAGGGTTGCCAGGTTTTCACAACAAATCCTGCCCAGTTGCTTCTCAAAAGTCCAAAACTAATCCCGATTCCAGGAGGTTCCCAGATTAAAAATTGCTTCCCGGGGTTAAAATATACTTTTTTTTTGGTATGGCTGTCTTGGTAAAATTCACATTTTAGGCGCTAAATATCACATTATTGGTATTGGGATTGCTTCGAACCGCGGACATGAAAAACAACTGCAGACTTGGCAACACTGGTTCAGGTGGAGCGGCAGTTACTACACAGAGCCGTAGTCTACTGACAACTAACACAAAATCGCTTTCAAAATCGACAAAGAATCACCTGCAATTTTAAAATCGATTTTGTGTAGATTGTCAGTGAATTATGGCTCTGTGTAGTAAATGCCAACCGGTGTTGCCAAGTCTGTGGTTGTTTTTCATGTCCGCGGGTCGAAGCGACAATACCAATAACGTGATATTTAGACCCTAAAATGCTAATTTTACCAAGGGAACCATGCCATAAAACTTATATTTTAACCCCGGAAACCATTTTTTTTTTCGGGGATACTCCTGGAAACGCGATTGGGCAAGTTTTCGACTAGTTCTGAGAAGCAACAGGGCAGGATTTTTTATGAAAACCTGGCAACCATGATCTGAACGCATGTGCTGGAGATAATACTTCTAATTACAGGAGCGTCTTTACTGATGAGATGTGCATGAAAAAAAAAATTGCATTTGATTTTTTGCACACCCCTAAGCTGAAGTTATTTTAAGTTTTATATTTAATATTTATTTCTGTTTACTTAACCTATTTGCATAAAACTGTTAAAATAAATCACACTGTAGTTATTGTGACATTGTAATAGAAAGTTGTGGATGGGCTTAACTATAATTCTTTTTATGTTTTGTTTTTTGTTTTATTTTTAATTATAATTTTCTAATAAACCACAGTGTAGCTATTGTGGCAAAATAGCAGTGAGGTCTGAATGGCCACAACTTTTATTTTTTATTTATTTATTTATTGTTTGATTATTAATTAAAATGTTAAATTTATCCACTTGAATGCAATTTTTTGTAATAGAAAATATCATAAACATTGTGCTATCGTAGTTGTAGCAGAGTTGTGAATGGGCAAAAAAAAAATATATATATATATATAAAATGAAAGCAAATTTTTTAAAAACATTTTTTATTTTACACATCTTATTTCCACGCAATTATTTATAATAAATCACAACATAGGCATCATAGCAGCAAGTTGTAGTTGTGCATGGACCATTATTTTTCATTTTTGATTTTTACTATTAATCTTTTACTTAACCTTTTTTCCACACAATTATTTTTAAATCACACTGCAGACACTGTGTCACCGCAGAGACAAGTTTTGCATTAATAATAATAATAATCTAGTTAGATTATTACAGTTGATGTTTTTGTTTTTAAAGAGTTGCAAGTTTAAGGTTTACGGTTTGTGTTTTATTAGAAAGGTTTGAGCTCATAATTTATATCTCATATTTAATTTGATTATTTCAAATATGCCTTAAATCATATCATAGAATTGTTTTTAATGCACTATATTAAAGATGTGGGATATGCAGGGCAGAAAGCGCTGAATGCTGTGATTCCCATGAGCGCAGGGGTCACTGCAAACCTCCTCATCATCCAAACCGGCTCTGACAGAAGAGCTGTGCTTCAGCAGAGAGGTTACTGAGAGCATGACCCACACAACACTAGATCTAAAATATTGAGAAGACAATTCTCTAAATCAATTTCTGAATTCACACACCAACAATCTTTCTAATAGTAAAGAAGAATAAACAAAAGTACAAAAAATCTGAAGACAATGTAAGCATTTCGAACTCTACACTCAAAAGCTGTCAATGGGACGGTACACTTTCAAAAGGTACACATTTGTACAGTTATCTTTAAGGGTGCATACTACTTAAAGTGTACCTATGATATAAGTTACTAAACTGTAAATATTAGCACCTTTTGAAAAGGTCTGGTCCCAGTGACAGCTTTACCTTTTATTTAAAGAGAACATTATTAGTATTTAAAAATATTTTGACTGATCTTTTATGGTTTTATATATATATATATAATAGTTGGTTTAAGTTTTAGTCATTCTCTTATGTGCTTTTGACATTTTAATTCAGGATCCATTTTAATAGTTATAATGCTGTGTTCACATCAAACGCAAATAGAGCGTCAAATTTGCGTCTACCATGTCTAGTTTGCCGCTTGAACATTTTGAGATCATTCGCGCGTGAAATTAACTTCACAACAGACACAAATTCACGTCATGGGGGAGATTCTGCCAGCTGAGTTCACGCAGCATTTTCAACCACCATTTTTATTCAGATAATTTTCAAAATATAACTGTTATCGTGTCATGAAATGTAGTTTTAAAAGTATTTCAGACGAGAATGTAGTTGTTTTAAACTCAAATATGCGGTTTATTTATAAAGACAGTGTCTATTTAAAAAATGTGTTTCGCCGATTTCGGAGATGAGCTCCATGCGATCAGCGGGAGCTCAGAGCTCATGTATATATAAATATATATGTAAATATTAACTTTTGTCATAGCTCCGGTTGACTGCTCACTGACAACATCAGTAGTTCCTCCATGTTGAATAAGTGACTCCTAGCAGGCTCCTGATAGGTTAACGCGGCGTGAATTGACGGCAAAGTGAAAAATTTTCAAGTCGGGCGGCAGATGCGAATTCGCGTCAAACGCTAAATGCACAAAAAGCACCATTCGCTCTTAACGCACGTTTCGCACGAAACGCTCAAATCGCACGAAATGCTCAAATCGTGCGTCAATCCGCATCTTCCGCGCTGCGCTAAACGCCTCATTCGCGCCGCGCAATCTCTTGCATTGACGAAAAATTTAAATAATTTGCGCCAGACGCTATATTCACGTTTGGTGTGAACACAGCATAATAGTTATATATACATAATTTCTATTTACTTTAAATTTTATTTAGTCATTTCAGAATACTGCAGCTTACTTTTAGTATTTAAACTTAAACTCGTTTTATTTTAGTCAGTTGGCAAAGGAATGTTTTTCATAAAATATTTTTATTTTATTTTATTTCTGCATTATTTCGGTAAAAAACAATAGTTTACAAAAGATGTATTTTTAATAGATTTAAAAAGGTGCTGCTTGAGAAAATCAGTCCTTTGTTGTGTTAATGCATTTCAGCCTTCATCAGGACTAAAAAAGCTCTTTATTATACTCCATCAGATGAAAAATAAAATGTAAGCAACAGCAAGATATCTTCAACAATCATTCATGCGAATAGCACGAACAGTTCAAGTTATGTGGGAAAGTTTAATACTTGGCTTTTGAAAAATAATAGCCACTAATAGCAATGACTGCAATAACAAGTGGCTGGCAAGAAGCAGTCAGTTCAGTTAAAATAACACTGACTATAACCAGACAACTAACAGCATGAAAAGGCACTAAAGTGCTTTCATAAATAATGAATGGCCCAATGCCAAAATGAGGTAATGAACCTATTCAGGGAGACCTTCCTTTTCAAACTCGGCTAGCATGTACATCCTTTAACCAACAATGTTTATTTGTGTCTTCATTCAGGTTAAATAAAAAGCTCACAGTCTATTATCTGAGAACACAAAACAACAAGAACAAGCAATTTACACCTCGCTCAAGTTCACCTCTTCAGACTACTGCTCTGCTTTCAATCACACTTCAGGGCCGCTGTTTTAACCTTGAGGTGATTCGGGGGGCCGATTATTAAATTCCTCACTAAATTGTCAGAATGGGAGACGGTAACCAGACACTGACATCTCCAGATCCACAAACACTCTGAACATTTCTGCTTCACTGGAATTTTTGTTTTTTTAAATTACCATTTAAATGCACAATTTTGCCAAATTTTGTGATTACATCTAAATTTGGCTATGGAATAATAATAATAATAATGATAACAATAATAACTATTATTAACTAATAATAAAAAAATATATATATTTATTTATTACTACTATTATAATTATTATTATTATTATTGATAACAATACTAATTGATATTATAATTTTATTATAACTACTACTAAATCTAAATATTAAAGAAATTTAAGAAACAAATTAAGACATTGAATATTTAATATATAAATATTAAATATTATAAATTATATTTAGCTGTAAAACAATTCTGAAAATAATATAATTTTATTTAATATTGCAACTGTGAAATTACTAAAAATGTACAAACTAATATATGAATTTATTATATTGATTAATTTCTCAAATTTCCAAACATTAAACCATGTAATTTTTTTATTGTTGTTGTTTTATATTTTTTAAGTAACATTATTAGTAGTAATACCAACATTATTATTATTATAAAATGTTTATATTTAAAATTATTGTTATTTTAATATATATATATATTACTACTACCACATACAAATATTAAAGTGATTAATAAACAAATTGATAAATATTTAACATAAATATTTAATATTACAACTTATATTTTTCTATAAAATAAAAACTTGAGTATTTCAGAAAACATAATAATTTTATTTTAAACTGCAACTGTAAAAATTAAACAAGTAAATTACGAAATAATATTTATATTTAATATATTTACATTAATTACTTAACTTCTACACATTAAACTAAAACTTAATTTAAAAGATCAAGGCGAAATGAAAACGGACCAAGTCTTGTTAACAAAACTCCAGCAATTAAACCATTAGGCCAGTTAAGTTCATTATTAGGAACAGATTCTCGCCCCGCTGATGGGCTATTATTAACGGTGCGTGTTTGTTTGGGAAGAAGGCCAAGTCAGCTCATACAACCCTCCCGAACACAGATCCAAACGGCCCCCGAAACACACCCTTCCTTTTATCCGCGGCTCATAACTCCGGCCTCTCGACGGGGAGGCGTCCACCTCAAGCTGATGCTCAAATTAGCACCAGCGTGTTACTCTGGACGTTATGAGTCTATAAGCTCCTCTGTAATAAGACGGGCCGGGCTCTTTGAAGCCTGTGTCGAGCGCCGCTGGGAATTTAATAGCCAGTTTTTGTAGGGAATCACACCCTTCGCTCATCAACAGTTGGTAGCTGAAAAAGTTACAGAGAGAAATTTCATTTTGAGCGACGAGGGAGAGCGACCACGGATCAGACGATCAAAGAGACGCTAAAAAACGGGTCCGAGACAGAATAAAGAAACTGAGCAGGAGATAAAAGACTAGAGAGCAGAGATGCACCACATTCAGTCACTGCAAAGAGAGAAAAGGAATCTGTGAATAGAATCTGAGCTGCATCATTTGGAGAGGAAATGTAATTGTTACTTTTCAGATAAAAATTGCAATAGCTATTTAAAATGTGATTTAAAAAACAGGTTTGCTGTTCCTGTTTGAATGGCTGCACAGTCAGGCCAAAATGTTGTGGTTACATATCATTATGGCTATAAATAATAACAACAATAATAATAATAATAAAGGATGCACTGATATAAAAATGTTGGACGATACAGATAACCGATAATTCTTTAAATATGAAAGCCGATAACCGATATATTGGCCGATAAATCTCAATCCAACACTAAATTAAACACTTCAACATAAATCAAACATAAAGCCTTACAAATAAATAAAATAATGGATAATGGAAACAAGTAACTGGAAAACATAAAAAATTAAGGCGATAAAACAGTTGAGTGTGTTGAAAGAGGACAGTCATGATGCATATGTTGCAGTTCACTGTATTTTCCTTTACAAAGTGTTTCCAATTATATTTCAAGCAATAAAAAAACATCATGGTGAACAGTGCGCATCTGAAGTGTCTCTGCAGGAAATAATGCATTGTTTATCGGCTCTAAGATATCGGACAAATACTCTTATCGGTTCGATAATGATACCAGAAAAATTAACATTTATCGGCCGATACCGATGTGGTGTCGTTATATCATGCATCCCTAATAATAAAAAAACTTATTATTATTAAAATAAAATGTCGATAAATCTAAATCCACATAAGTAATAACAATAATAATAATAATAATAATATTTATTTTTATATTATTAAATAAAAATAAAAACTTAAACTACTGCAATATTTTGCTGTAAAATTACAAAATTTTATATTTCACAGCATGATAAATAATAATAATGATAATAATCATAATAATAATAATTATTATTGGTATTGATACATTAATAATAGGGATGCACCGAAATTTCGGCCACTGAAAATTTTCGGCCGAAAATGGCCTTTTCGGTTTTCGGCCGATAGACTTTTATCACCGAAACAACACGGCCGAAATGTTGTGATGACGCAAACAGAAACCGCGACCTGCACATGCACCTGCAAAGCGCAGACCACGAGCTCCACGCGACATTCACTTAACACCAGTGTGAACATTCTCTCTCTTCGTATTCCTTTATTCGCAGCACTAAAACGTCTCCTAACAAAGAGATTAAGACGGACCACGAAGTGAAAACAAAGAAAAGTACAGTCTTATAGAGTCTGTTAGCACACGTCTCACTGAGATCTTGTCGGATCCTCTGCACTTCATCGCGAATGTGCTTGATCCGCGTTATAATGACCATTACTTGGATGCGGAAATAAGGCAGCGCGCACGAGAAATGATCCAGGCCGCGCTGTATGCGGAGAACCCGCGTGGAGACGGAGAAGCGCCAAGCGCAGGAGACAGATCAGAGCGCAGAAAAGACTGGTCTCCGCACCAGATGAGTGGCATGCACCATCGTTGTCTGATATGTTCAGTGGAATTCTGCAAGAAAGTGCCTCAAATAATAATAATACGTTGGCTATTTTGTTCTTATACACACACACAAACATATATACATACATAATATCAGATTGTAGCCATATTTATGCTAGATTTTCTGCTAGAAAATCTTTATTTAAATTTTAAAAAAAAATTTAAAAAAAATTTAAATTTTTATTTAAATACACTCTCTCAAATATTTCTCAAATGTCAGGCAGATGACAAGCTCAACTGCTCAACAGCTAGATGGTTATCTGTCTGAAGTCCCCATCCCCAGAAGTGATAACAGTCTTGCCAACTGGAGAAGTGATGCACTTTCTAGTCCTACATAGAAAAATTTCAAATGCACTTCACCTAAATGCACTTTGTTTTTATGAGAGAACTGTTCATTTTAAAACCTTTCTGCAGGCCAGTAGGCCTGTACATTATTATTAAATATACACATGAGTGGGATAAATTTTTAGTTTGAATTTTATTTTATACTGTGCATTGTTGCAATGTGCTTAATAAATATTTGCATCATTTGTAATTATGTATTTTTTATGTTTTTTTTTTATAAGTTATGTAATTGTAATTATCTTTGAAACTTGAATATTAATTTATGCAATTGCAATGTCTTAATTTTAGTAAAGTTAGTACACGGTCATAGCAATAAATGCAATGGTACTAATAATTGGCATAATTTATTTCGGTTTCGGTTTTCGGCCTTGGTTTTCTCTTTTTCGGTTTTCGGTTTCGGCCAAGAATTTTCATTTCGGTGCATTGCTTTTAAGAATTAAGATAATAACTTTTTATATTTTTATTAAGTGATAAAAATAAATATTTTATTATTGCTATTATTAAATAAAAACAAAATAACTCGAAACTAGTGTAATATTCCCTTCAAATCAATGGCATTAGGTCAGATGTTTTATTATTCAGGTGATCAGCTATGAACATGTCACCTGCCAAGATCGACTTTAAACTGTTGCTCTGCGAAGACAGTAATTGATCTGAAAAAAAAAAAAAAACTAAAAACTGCAGAAGGCGATGCTAATTCCCACTAACGGCAGTGATGAGATTGACTTCTGACACGTTTCCAAACACATTGACAGCTTGTGCAAGCAGAAGAATGTTAAAGAAGACTTGTGCTAAGGACAAAGAGAACTTCTGAAGTTTTAGAGCCAAAGCAGTGTCAACGGTTTGCCCCGGAGCAGCTGGAACGCTCCCCTCTCAAATCCCCAGATCCTTCCTTCCACAGAAAATAGAAGTGTGCTGTTAGCAGAGCCATCTATCCTCGGTCCAAATGAAATTGCTGGCCAGTAGCCCATATTAAACACCCATCCCTGAAGACACGGCCCTTTTTCGAGCTACATGTGACGCTCCTTCCAGGACACTTGTTGCTGGTGGAACCACATTTTCACAGCATGGAGCATCTACAAGAGCAACAGTCTGCCATATGATCAGAGAACTATTATTATTATTATTCAAAATAATAGTTTATTAATCAACACTTTGATGCCAAAATTATTATTATACAAAATATATAAAAATAATTGCAATACTATTGCATTATAAATTAAAAGTGAGTATTTTTATAATAATCATAATAGTAATAATCACTAGTATTATTACTCAAAATAATATTTACAGAATTTAACTTAAAATTAAATGTAATTTATTATATAATTAAATTACTAAATGTATTATTGAATTATAAATAATAAAGATTTGAATTAAAAAAATTGTATCAAACAATAAATATACTAATTCCAATAATTAAAACATAAAAAAAAAATCATATTATATATATATATATATATATATATATATATATATATATATATATATATATATATATATATATATATATATATATATATATATATTAAATTGCTCAATTTTTATTAAATTGCTAAATTTTTATTTTATTAACATTTATATTATTAAAATTTATTCAAGGGTATTTTAAAAGAATAACTTATTATTATTATTATTATTAATTTGTTATTCTTTTTAAATGATACAAATCTAATAATTTTTTACTTTTGCAATAAAACTGTTGTACTGTAAAATAAAATTAGATAAGTTAATTACATAATAGATAAGTTTACATTATAATAATATAATAATAATTACTACTACTGCTATTATTTTACCTAACAGTTAAAATAGCAACACTATATATTTATGGCTGTCTTGATTTCTTTACTTTCAAAAATTAAATTATAAAGCTTGGTGGAAAATTATTGCAAGATGTTTATTTTGTTTAAACCAGATTTATACACGATACTCATGACAAATTTGGGAAGTGAATTATTGTATGTGGTGTCTTCAAACACACGTATTTTAAGGGACTCAAACTCACAAAGCCTGCAGAGATCGTGTTTGTGTGGAGCAGCATGTGAGGCATAATTCAGGCTGGAAAATACAGAAATCTGCATAAATTGTAGAGTTGAGTTAAGTTGTTTGTTGTGGGGGCGGGGTTTACTGCAAATAAAACACACGGCACATCTGTGAAAAAACACAGGATCTGGAGAAACTGAAGAGGTTAGAGTTCATTCACTTTGCATACTCCAACAGAGTAAACTGCACATCTACTGTGCCGAGCCTTGAAACAGGAAGAGATCAAGACAAAGTGCATGAACTGGTTTTCGACCCCCATGATGCATTAGCACTTCTAAGGCTCCTGTACTCAATGTAATGGTGAGCAAAGCAAGAAATAGAGAGAGAAAAATGTTTGAACTAAATAAATAAAATAAAGTGTTTTTCAAGCCTCACTTCTGCATACTAGGTTTAAGTGCGTACTCGAGGTTGCATGCTTCTGTAGTAACTCAATGCACATCCTGAAATGAAGAATAAGCACTGAATTTCTGCAAACATGAATCTTTGAGATAATATCAGCTATAAGTAACATATCCAGCTGCTCAGATGAATGGTTTATGCACTGCTGACAATAAAACAACAACAACAACAACAACAACAAAACAATACCAATACAAAATACCTCTACAGGTTAGGGCACTGGAAAAAAAATAAATAAATAAATAAAAATAAAATAAAAGATAGATAAACCTCAATACCTGCATGTGGTAAATTGTGGAACTTTAATACAAATAAAATAATAAAATTAAAATCTTTGACATAATATGAGCCATAAGTATTATTCAAAAACAGCTGCTCTGGTTTAAAACTAAAACTAAAATATACAATACACTTATAAAAGTACAGTAATACTCATCTGAGATGCACAAGACAGAGTCTGAATGACGTCTCTGTGGCTCTGAGATTTGATCTGCATCCCATTTTGGTTGCGATCTGAAAATGTTTCCAAGAACACACAAATGAAATGGATAATTTCCGAGCAGTTCACGTCTCACAGCCTTGACTTTGATCTTGTACAGCTGGTGGATCGGAGCGTTTCGACTGAAGGGGCTCGTGTTTGTTCTTGGCCTCTCTAAAGGAGACATCTGATGGCTCCAGCTCCTCGGTGGGCCTCTTTCAAATCAACCATCTGTTGTGGCAGCGCTGGAAAAGCTCTCATAACAGTGCGGCTAGCAAAGACAATGTGCCTCAGCAGGCCACAACAATATACCAGCAACACGGACTGCACGCCAGCCATTACTGGACCACGATCCCACCGGCCAGCGAACGAGCGCGAGAAAACACTTTACACAAAATGAGGTTTAAAAGAGGTTCTGGAGTCCATCTTTAAAAACAGTCAATGAAACGAGGCGCTGCACATCCATCAGAGCCTGAAATAAATATTACATGAGCTAGGTTCTTTTACTTTTGTTTAGTTTAGCAAATTTATATATATATATATGCACTTTGTCACATCACAGTGAAATAATGTTTGCTGAGCAAAAACACTTTGAGACAGCTTCACAAAACCCCTGAAGTCAAGCATCATCAGATGAATAAAGACATCGACCTACAACATTGGTGCTTGCTTGTGCATCACATTTTCTTAGTAAAATGTACATTAATATTTTAATATTTCCCTAATAACTTCACAATGCAATTGGGATTATGTTATTTAGTCAGCTACATGAGGAAAGACACTACAGGTGTACAGGGTAAAAACTGTGACTAATAGAAATTACCATACTTGCCCAGCTGATTAATCACAGTACATTAAGACAGCTATATTATAAGTTTATAGTTAAATATGCAAATTAGGCATGATCTAATTCAACATGCACTAACTTGCACACATTTCCAAAAATCAGCACATTAGATAAAGCCATTTTGCATGTTTTCTTTTCTTCTAGTCTGACAGAAGACGTTATAGAGGCCAAATAGCCCAAAATCGAGCAATGCATGTAAAACAATTGTTTTGCCCTAACTAGTCTGTGCCTTTGACCGACTATACACATGAACCCTTGTCTGAAAACTAATTCACTTACGAATTTTTGTAATGAACCATTTGGAAATGACAGCAATTTTCAAACAATGAAGCAACCAGACATTTTCATTGAGCTCAACTTATGCAAATTAGAAGTGATGAAATACAGATGCCACGAGTCGAGATACACCCTCTAGCACTTAATCTATTAAATCGCTGTCAGTGAACATCATTTAAACTTTATGCACATCATTTAATTACTCCAAACACAGTCTGTTTTTGCAAAATCAGGGCTTCGACATTACTGTTGGCTGCAATAGACCCGTTCAACAGCGACAAACAAGTTCATTTGATTTGAGAAGCATTTAACATACCTAAAATACTCTCCCAACAGCTCCTGGATGTACAATCCACACTTGTTCCTACATCCACTGCTCGAGTGCAGGCCTTTAGTTGCTTCATTATGGAAAGCAAAGTCTTCAAATGATCCGAAACAACTGGCTGGAACCCATAGGAAGACAACGGGAAAGAGGCAAAGAGGAGGTGAAAGTTGAGGAGAAAGGGTTGCATGCACTTGGGGGCTGAGTTAGCGAATATGCTCACAGCTGCCGCGCTAATTTACGCCCCCCCCCACACAACCACCACCCTCATTATCATATGTAAAGGGCCAGCGCTAGACTGTGACATTTAACCTTACTGGGATGAACGACGAGAAGAACGACACAAAGACTTAAATACCCCCATTGTTCCTCTACGCGGTTTAATACATGCCGAGAGAAGAGTGCTGGAGGAATCCATGTACACGTTGAGCTCTGCAAACGATTTAACCTCGCCGACAAATATTCTGCATGGCAACTTTACATATGTTCCAGCATCTGTGCATTTCAACATCAATTCTGTAGGCGGCAACAGCAAACATCTGGAACCATCAGCGAGTGCAGCAGCGCTCTAGGCATCAGTCGTACAGAGAGAAATGTGACTGCAGAATATTAGGTTCTTCTGGCAGATTCTTTCAACTTTGGGGACACTGCATTTCTGGCAGTTATTAACGGTTCAGCGGAGATGAAGTTAAGTGTCAGAGAAAATTACAGATAGATATAACACTGACTGTAACTATAGATAGTATAGATAGAATAACAGAATGATAGACAAAATGACGGAAAGACAGATGAAAGGATGGATGGACGGATGGAACGGTAGAACAATGGATGGACAGACAGGCGGACGGAACAATAGAACTATAGATGGATGGATGGATGGATGGATGGATGCATGGATGAATGGAAGGATGGATGAATGATAGAACGTTGGATGGATCGAATGGTAGAATGATAGATAGATGGATGGATGGATGAATGGTAGAATGATAGAACGATAGATAGATGGATGGAATGGTAGAACAATAGATAGATGGATAGATAGATGGATGGAATGGTAGAACGATAGATAGATGGATGGATGGATGAATGATGGAACAATGGATAGATGGATGGATGGATGGAATGATAGAATGAAAGATGGATGGATGGATGGATGGATGAATGGTAGAATGAAAGAACAATAGATAGATGAATGGAATGGTAGAACGATAGATAGATGGATGGATAGATAGATAGATGGAATGTAGAATGATAGATAGTTGGATGGATGGATGAATGATAGAACAATGGATAGATGGATGGATGGAATGGTAGAACAATAGATAGATGAATGAAATGGTAGAACGATAGATAGATGGATGGATGGATGAATGATAGAACTATAGATAGATGGATAGATAGATGAATGGAATGGTAGAACGATAGATAGATGATAGATAGATGAATGAAATGGTAGAACGATAGATAGATGGATGGAATGGTAGAACGATAGATAGATGGATGGATAGATAGATAGATGGAATGTAGAATGATAGATAGTTGGATGGATGGATGAATAATAGAACAATGGATAGATGGATGGATGGAATGGTAGAATGGTAGAACAATAGATAGATGAATGAAATGGTAGAACGATAGATGGATGGATGGATGAATGATAGAACTATAGATAGATGGATAGATAGATGAATGGAATGGTAGAACGATAGATAGATGATAGATAGATGAATGAAATGGAAGAACGATAGATAGATGGATGGAATGGTAGAATGATAGAACGATAGATAGATGATAGATAGATGAATGGAATGATAGATAGATGGATGGATGGATGAATGGTAGAATGATAGATAGATGGATGGATGGAATCATAGAACGATAGATAGATGGATGGATGGATGGATGGATGGATGGATGGAGGCCTGTGGTCCCCGTCCTCTTCTGTCTCTGGCAGCAGTCTGCTGTGCTGCTCTCCAGTGTTTGCTGATGGTTGGCTGGTTACGCTCTGTGTTCAGCAGTGCAGTGAGCTCACAGCTGGTTTTACTTCCACTGCTCACAATGACGCGCAGTGTGTGTGTGTGTGTGTGTGTGTGTGGAATAATCCGCTCACTTTTCTACATCAGGACACTCATGTTCGGCTACAGTCCCTCCCCCATTCCTCCTCAGCATCAATGCAACTTGGAAAGAATCTAATAAAGGGTCGTCAGAGTGGAAGTAATTGGCGAAGCTTAATTGCGCTGGATTCGTGTGGTGTGGCCTTCCCTTGAGAAGGTTTCACTTTGATCCGCTGCGCAGGGTGGAGGGGGTTGAGGACAAAACAATGCTTCAGATTCAGATTTGGGAGATGTTTGGGAGAAAGACGGACTCCAGAAAGCCAGAGTTGATCGGCACTACACACTCACACACACACACACACACACACACACACACCATCCGGCATCTCATGCACACTTGAACAGGATGACCTGGAGGAGCACAGCATACTTCACATGACAGTGAGGCTTTTGATATGTGATGGACACTTCAGATACCCCGCACACACACACACACACACACACACACACACACACACTGAGAGCTGAGCGAGTTGAAGCAGTGAGTAATTAGCAGTGTTCTCTGATCACCAAACACATGCCAAAATAAAAGGTGAGAGAGGGAGAGAATAAAAGACAGATACAATAATAAATAATCAAATAAAACATGAAAATAATGTGGTTCTGCTTATTGGTTAATTGTCACTAAAACATAAAAATAAACATAAACCTGAATGTTTCTGGGTATCGGCCATAAAAAGGCAATATACGTTGATTTCTACAGAATTGCACACATAGAAAATGTGCTAACAGTATAGTGCACTAGTGTTTAACGACTTATCATTGCATACTCTTTGCCATTCCTTTTCTAAAACAGAGAAGGCAGTTCTCAGTATATAGTGAGCAGTATGCAGTTAAAAAGTGTGATTGCATTCCTTTCTTAACATAGTACGACTCTCCAAAGCAAAAAGGAGGACGGCCTATACTCATTTAATTCAATAATTTAGTCTAAATACATAAACACTTCAGAGTACAAACAGACTGGACTGAACATAGCCATGTACAGAACAAGGCCAGGTTAACTAGAAACACGGTAATAATTTTTCGGGCAACTTGTCCACAGCTGACCACACTTGTTTGGCAGAGAGATGCAAAAAATGAGTCAGTGAATTAAGCTCTGAACCACAGGAATTAATCCAAAAATATGGGAAAATGTCAAAAAATGATATGCATGAAATTTTCACTAAGGTAAATAGTGTGGTCATCAATCAGTTTAACAAAAAAATTGAATAAAACAGACTAAATTATGCAATAAAAGAAACAAAATAACTTAACAACAGCTAAACAAATAACTACAAAAATAAACTAAAATAACTAACTTAAAATAACAAAAATAAATGACTAAAAATAATCAAATAAATTCAAGACTACAATGACTAAGCTAAACTAAAACAGCTACGTATATATTTAAAAAACTAAAAAAAAAAAAAAATAAACGAAATAGCTAACGAAATAGCTAACTACTTACTAAATTACTAAAATATTTAAACAGCTAAAAATAAAACCAGTGACTTAAATAAATAAATAAACTGCCTTAACGAACTAAACAACTAAACTTAGATGACTTAAATAACAAAATAAATTACTAAAATAACTAACTAATTGGCCAAAAAAAGACACTTACTGTACTAATGATTAAAATCACTAACTAAATCATTATTCAATATATAAGGACCATAATTCACATCTGAAGTCAAATTGTTGTTTAGATAAGCAGTGCTCTGTCTTTAAACAGCTAATTTATTCACACATAATATTATAAATACACAAACCTGATGTGCCTTTAGAATAGAAAGCAATTAATTTCTCATATTCTTCAAGAATCCGTTGAGACCGATTCTTCAGATAGATTTGCTTACAGTGACCCAAGGGGACGTCCCACAGCAGCTGCTGAGTGTTTCGTGCATCCATTCGTTCACGGTTTCGCTCTCAATCATCCCGTCTCTCCATCTGATGTCAGCTGTCAACTGGAAACACTCAGTCGCTCCCATCAACCCTCATTAGAGCTTCAGAAAGAGGGAACCAACAACACACGACTGACTCGATTGCTAGGCAACCCTAGCTTGATCCAGCCGTCCCCAATGACAGAATGCATCTAATTTGCTTCCAAAAAAAATTAAATGCATCATGTATGAGATACGATTGCACTGGGATATGTCGTTTGCCACGCATTTTACACTGGTATTGTGACTTCTTGTGAAACGGGATATTCTCTGCAAAGAGCAGAAGCTGGCAAGCGTTTATTTCTATCATGACGCTCCAGCTCTGGCAGGCTTTGTTTAGTCACAGCAGACCGTGAGCAGGCTTCTGGCAACACAGGACTAAACCGAGCCACTCAACCAAAACTCATACACTAACGGACAACAGGAGACCGAGCGTGAAGGTTTAACTGCTGCCTGATGGGATAAATCTCTCACATTTGATTCATATATGTGGCATGCAATAATCCTAAATGGGTGTTTATGTGAAAAACGAGCTCGTACAACCCCATCCTAGTTAGTCTTAAAGGAATTGTTCACCCAAAAATGAAAATTTGCTGAAAATGTGCTCACCCTCAA
This sequence comes from Carassius gibelio, assembly GCF_023724105.1. Lineage (NCBI taxonomy): Eukaryota > Metazoa > Chordata > Actinopteri > Cypriniformes > Cyprinidae > Carassius > Carassius gibelio. Next base: position 2,610,185 of record NC_068383.1, read on the forward strand.
GCAATTGCGTACGTAGATGAGTATGTTTCTTCATCAGATTTGGAGAAATGTAGCATTACATCACTTGCTCACCAGTGGATCACATCTGCAGGGAATCCAAACAGCTGATAAAAACGTCACAAGTAATCCACACCACTCCAGTCCATTAGATAATGTCTTTTAAAGTGGAAAGCTGCATGTTTGAAAGAAACATCCATCAGGGCTACCGAGTCCATAATCCATGATAACGCTTCCTCCAGTGAAAAAGTCCATCTCCTGTTGTCTCTTACATACAATTTCACCCAACACATATTTTTAGAGCTGTTTTGGCTTGTAAACGGTTCTTGATCTGTGAAGATTTCTCTCCTGATTCAGAAAACTTCTGCATCTTGGATGGCCTGAGGGTGAGTACATTTTCAGCAATTTTTTATTTTTAAATGAACTATTCCTTTCATGAAGTTTCTTTCTAATTTAACATGCAATTTTAAAATGCAACAATCTTAGACAAGTGACTATTGTGTTGCATTTTAAAACCAAATGACAGATCCTCAAACAAATATTAGCATGCATGAACTGATTAAATGCACTTATGAATAAAAGCATCTGCCAAATACATGAATGTAAATACCTGCAATCTTTTCAATCCTAACAAATTAATTAATGTGTCCTAAGGCGATGCAAGATCAGTCAGCAACTGTCTTGAAATATACGTTTAATGGTGATGAATCTAATATATAATGTTGCATTAAAGCTGCTTCAGAAAGAAAAACTTCTCCGTGTTTTCTCAGGTTTGGCATTAACAGTAGCATCTGCACCTGTGTCGGCACGCTAAAACCCTCTGAAATGTTGCATCACTGAGCTCATCCACATTAAAGCAGTGCCACTAAAAATACTGCAGCTAAAAAAAAATCTAGATAAACCCTTCTAGATAAGATACGAAGGGCAAAATGAGGACTGTGATTTCTCCATCTCACTCTGAGCTCCACAGCGGAGCTGGAGCTCCACACTCCTAGGGTCTAAAATTAGCCCATGAAAAATAAATGAACGGCTCTGGAGGCGATTTATAAAGATTTTGTGTTCTGAGAGCAGTGCTGGCAGCTGACAGGCACCGTTACAGGGTGTGGGCACGGGTACAAGAGGAAGAAAAACACTCGCCATCAGCTCCATTACCTGTCTACAGCAAAAGCCAACAAACTGAGAGATGAGGAAAGAGCTAAAAGCACAGAGGGAGGTTTTGTTGCTTTTGCCCATTAGCAGGAAAAGCTATGAAAGAGACTGTGACGTCGTCTTTAGAGACACAAGTGCATGACTCTAACACACTGAACAAAGCTTAAAATTCAATAAACATGACAAAAAATGCTTACATTTATATATTTTTAATTTAATTTAATTCATGCATTTAGCAGATGCTTTTATCCAAAGCGACTTACAGTGCATTCAGGCTATCAATTTTTACCTATCATGTGTTCCCGGGAAATCGAATCCCCAATAAAATTGAATTGAGATTCATTTAAAAGAACTGTTTTTTTAGAGGCTTTATTGGTCACACTGTATGTTTGTTGGTGCAAACAGAACAATGCAAAGAAATGGTCTATTTACTGTCTATATATTATTTTGTGGGGTAAAAGAATTGGTTCATAAGAGTCATTTGTTTGTGAATCAGTTCACATTGGTCGGGCTGTATGTTTTTTGTTGTATACAGAACAACTCTAGAAAAATGTCTATTTACTGTTTTTTAATTTTTATTTCATGGTGTAATTAATGTGTATTTAAATTTAGTCTTAGTACAAGGGATGCACGATATTGGATTTTGGCCGATATTCGATATGCCGATATTTTCAAAATAATTTTGCCCGATACCGATATATATACAATTTTTTCACCTGATATATTTAAACTTTAATTTTACTGAAGAGAAATATTTACTGATTCTACCATAAATGTATTATTTTACAAATGTAGACAGACATTCACACCTAAAAAACAGGTCAATTATTTCACGATGGCTCATCGGCAGAAATATTCATATCGGCCGAAACCGATGATGGTCATTTTAAGCTTTTATCGGCCGATACCGATGTTGTGCCGATATTATATTTTGGCATTAAATCAAAAAAGAGGCAGACTAAGCACAACTGAATGAAGCAGAACGGGATGTTTTGAACTTGATCTGTTTTCAACAATGGCAACACATTTACATAAACCAACAATTTAACAAACAACTGTACATTTTCAATTCACTCCATCTCAAGTACTCAGTTGATTAATCTGTTGAGTACTCAATATCAAACAATCAAAATGCACATTTCAAGTCTTAATGGTGGTTAAATTGGTGCGATGCAGTGAAGAGTTTATGCATTCGCATCTGGAGGTGAGGGTTCATAGCAGGCTGTCGAACAGCTGGGTACCAAACACAACCGACGGAGTGAACAAACAATGACAAAGAGGAAGTGGTGGCAGCTTTGAACATCTGTCACATCCCAGCAGGAACTTCCACTAATTAAAAGAGAAACTCCAACAACAGAAATTTGATTAACCAAAAACGGCTAACTTATTCTCCAAAGCCCTGACGGACCCCGTGGGGAGATGGTTTCGATAAAACTCAGAGAAGCTGACTGTTCGCCTCAGCTGCCGTCTTTCTTTTTTATAAGATCCACTTCGAAACTCTTCTGAAAGTGCCAGTGAAAACAGCTGTTCTGTGGGCATCAGCCGCGAGACGCGGGCCGGTTCTGACAAGACGAGTAGCAGATGAATCCAAATCACGTGGAAATGACCAGACGAAGCCAACACAGCCACACGGACCAGTTCTCAAACCAGTGCCAAGAAGTATCCCTGAGGACGGATGAACAAAATGAAAAGAAGGGAGATGATGACGAGGAAAAGAAAATGAGAGAAAAAAAATAAAAGAATTTATTAGTAGTTTTTTTTTTTTTTTGCATTCTACGTTTTGCAAAACTACTACTACTACTACTACTACTACTACTACTACTACTACTAATATAATTATATAAGAACAAAATTACAATAATGAATAAAATTTTATATAATGAGAATTATATTTACATTTTTTTAAATGTAAAAAGGAAACAAAATAAATAATAATTATTATAATAATAGTATTTTTTCAAAATGTAAAATTAAAAAAATAATAATAATAATTAATATTATTAATACTCAAATTATAATCATTATTAATACTGATTTAGATAAATTATATATTTAGAAAATTATATATTTTTTGTAAAGCAAAAAAAAATTTATGATGAAGATGATTATTTTTATTAAATATAATAAAATATTATAAATATAAAATTGTATCTACTATGTTTGGTTCAGGCAGTATGAGGTTTAGAGGTAGAGAATTTGTGTCTTGAAAATGTTTCTCAATTTTACAGACACACGTGGCATATATCAGAAACTTTTAGTTTGTACTAAGAGTCCAATAATATGACAAAAACCCATCAAACATCAGCTAGGATTCATATATTCTCCTACAGTGAATAAAACCCTTATTAAAATGAATGGAGAGGAACTCACTGATATGCACCATTAAAAGAAACGCAACAAAACATGGTCTAAGTAATTTCCATTCTCTCATCCTGCTCTCGTATGGGACGGGGTGCAAAAATTCAAAAAAATTGGAAAGTGAAAGAGGGATCTAGAGAGACTGATACTTTTTAAAAGTTCCCTATTTTTTTCTGAAAAGAATCTGGCTGTGTGTGTACTTCATTGTGCGAGTCTTCCCTCAGGCTCGGTGCACTATAAAAATCCATTTATCCTTCCTGAGAGTTTGTAGCTGCAAAGAAAAGAGCTAAAGAATTGGGCAGGAGTCACGTGCCGGGGTGACATGGCTTTTCCCTTGTAAAGACTATGGGACCGTCTCACCGCCGTGGGTCCTTCAGAATGGGATCGTTCCTAATGACAGCTGAAGAGAGAAGCCCAGTACATCTGTTCCCAATATTTGCATTTCTTTGGTGAATTTTCACAATGCACCACTTGACTCGATGGATAGAGGACATTCTCATTCAGGCGTGAGAAACAAGCCCTTTGAATGAGTTTCTCTTACACACTGTGAATCGACAGATCAAGTCACATGCATTCGCCATTTTAAAAAACGAGAAAATAAATATGCAAAATAAAGTCACATGAATTCACCATCTTAAAAAACGAGAAAATTAAAATGCAAAATAAATGAGAGAAGTGGTACAAACGGAGGATTCAATAGTTACGTGAGCCAAATGTAGTGTGCCATTTTAGATAATTTAATTAATAGTGCATCGAAGTATCTAACATCAGTGGCACTAAACGGAATTGCAACCATAATGGCTCTTTTCAAACAGGTTTGGCGTTTGGTCTTACCAACAGAAAGTCCCAGACAGTGTGTGCAATTCAACAATAAAAATACTCCCTCTCTGGATCTAATTATTCGGCTTCTCTGCTGATCACATGAGCTGGTGTCTTTCCTCCGCTCCTCCTGTGAAACGGTCTAATGAAAGAAAGTGTTCAAGGGAGGTCAACTGAATCAACACCAGTTTTCCACTGACTGCTGATACGACCTGACATCAGAGCCCTGGTGGTGAAGTCACCTCTGACCTTACGAATCCATCCTAGCTAATAATACAACGAGACACAGCGCCGAACCTCAAATACAAAAAAAAAAAACAGAATGGGAGTCTAAAGACTTGGATAAGAGAACTGCCTGCATGATTTGCATTAATGATAGATAGCCAGACAGATAGAACAATAGAGCAACAGAATGATAGAGTGACAGTTAGAATAACAGATAGAATGCTACACTAATAGCAAGTTTGTTTACAGCACCCAGAGTAGAGCTTACAAGGCCCTCCCCCATCCTGGCACCTCAGACCACATCACTGTCATGCTAATGCCTGCATACAAAGCGCTTGTTGAAGTTACCAAACCAGTACACAAACAGATACAAGTGTGGCCGGAAGGGTCGTCAGAGGCTCTTCAAGACCGTTTTGACACCACTGACTGGAATATGTTTAAGCAGGCTGCCACATACAATAACACCACAGACCTCCAGGAGTACTCAGAGACTGTCACTGCCTGCATCACCAAGTGCATTGATGATGTAACGGTAACAAAAACCATCACTGTCCGGGCCAATCAGAAGGCACAATGCATGCAAAGCTCGGAGACGAAGGAGACTGTTGTTGACTTCAGGGGAGTGCACATTCAACATGTTCCTCTGACCATCAACGGTGCAACTGTGGAGAGGGTGAGCAGAACCAAGTCCCTGGGTGTGCACATCACAGATGACCTCTCCTGTACCGACAACACCGCAGGACTGGACAAGAAAGCACAGCAGCATCTCTACTACCTTCCAAATTCTGAGAAGAGCCAGAGCCCCATCCCCATCACCTGCACCTTCTATAGAGGCACCATCGATAAAAGTAGAGTTAAAGATAGAAAATGTAATGGATAGAACGTCAGAACAACAGTCAGAGCAAACAGAGCAAAAGAATGATAGAGTGACAGATAAAATGACAGAGTGACATAAGCTCCTTTCACACTGCCATTCCGGCAAATACACGGGTACAGTGTTCCGGCAATTGTTCCCGGGTCGCTAGATTTTGCACTTTCACACTGTGTGCGTGCTTTCACACATAACCCGTAAAGATCCCGTAATGACACGTGACATCAGCGCGTGATATGTAATGTACGAGTCGAAAACGTTAGGCACGTTATACTTTCACTGAAGCAAGCAAACGATCTCGGCGTCAGCGCGGAAGGTGAGGAACTAACTGATCTCTGCTTCATTACAGTGTGCACATATTTTTTTGTGGTGAACGTTGATCTTCCTTCAAAACAGCCGGTAAAAGAGTCACAGAATTAGATCTGACTTTTGTTCACACAGCGCTCGTCCCGTGTTTGCTTTCACACAGAAGGCGACCCGGCAATGTTCCGGCAATATGCCGGGTCCGATGTGCAGTGTGAAAGGGGCTATAGATAGAGCATCAAAGCAACAGATAGAAAAGATGGATAGAAAAATACGGAGATAGAATGAAAGAACAAAAAACAATAGAGCAACAGATAGACAGAATGATAGTGTGACGGATAGAGTGATGATAGAATGATAGAGCAACAAAAAGCTAAATAGAGTGACAGAGCGATAAAACGATAGAGTGACAGATAGAAGGACAGAACATCAGAGCAATAGATAGAACAATACTGAGATAAAATGATTTATAATGATGATGTTTATAAGAGATTTATTAGAAGAGACTCAAACTTGTAGCGATCAAAGAGCCGTGCTTCATGGACTAGACGGGTTGATTTATGCAATATTTAGTGTTAATCGAGATTTATCGTGCAGCCCTACTACAAATATCTTGTTGAAGGGGTGGAGAAATATGCAAATATGGGAGTTCAACTACAGAGGAAATAGGATTGAGACTGGAATCAAACTATGTTCAAACCTATACGAGAACCATGAAAGTGTAGCACACTTGCTCACAGCTGAGCCACGGATTAATGACAGCATCTTCTGAAGCAGCATGCAACTCTGCAGAGCTTGTTTTTGTTCATAAAAGAGATTCTGTGTTCAAAGCTCAGACAAATCTCACGGCATAAATGTTTATATAATTCAGAGTGACAAAGAGGGAGCTTCCACCGAGGGAATGTTTCTTCCAAGCCCTCGAGACGAGATCAGTCACCAGATGAAAAATGAACAGAGAACGGTGCTTGTCCTTAATCGCAGCACCGCTGGAGCCCAACCACACACTATTCCCCTCTCCCTTATCACCTCACAGCAGGCTTCTGATTGAAGTCTGGAGATGTTTTCAATGCTTTGGATGCCTGCACGTTACCGCAGAAGATCTTCTCCTTCACAACTTCATTTAACAGCCAGAGAAAAAAGTTCCCCTGCAGATATAATAAAAGCCACTGCAGATTAATATGACATTTACAGTGAAGAAAGCTGGAGACTTGAGATTTGCTGAACCCAAAGGGGACTCATTTAAGATTTAAGATTTTTCTTTAATTATTTTACTGAAGATGTTTTTTGCATAATAACCGTTAACTGCTTGGGAAAGGACTCTCCCTGAACTCTCACATGGGTTTTCTTTAGCTGATCCTTACAGGCCTCAAATCACATGCTACCCTGAACCGGTTGATATGAGCTGTTGGGTCCAAGATGGGAACTCGTCCTACTGCTCGATACCAGAAACAAGTCCTACTGCTTCGTGAACTTCTAAACTGATGGAACTACAACATTACATTCACAAACAAGTGAGCCAAAGCCACAAGACTGCAAACTCTTATCAAGCTCACTATTTGGGACACAACCAGAGTGGGATGAAAATCAAAAGAACAGCAGTGGTTTCTGGAAAACCAAGTGGCAGCGTTGTTTTGGAACATTAGATTAGATTAGATTCGACTTTATTGCATTGCACATGTGGGTAAAAGGCATCGAAATACAGTAAACATTAGGAACTTGAAACAGTAGGAACATGAGTTTCTACCTGGCCATTAGTAGGGATGCACAAAACTATCGGTTAAAAAAAAAAAAGTAATGCATTACAATATCACTCACTAAAAAGTAATTAATTATGTTAGATGAAAGTAATGCGTTATGTTACTTTTGTGTTACTTGTGCATTACTTTTTAAATCTGGGCAGGGCTTCCTTGTTTGTTTTTAATACAAAAAAAAAAAAAATTATATTTTTGGCAAATGTAAAAGCCCATTCACACCAAAAGTGAAATGAATAAGCCTCCGGCTGAAGCAAATGCAAATTCACATCCGAAGAGAAGAGGGCACAATCTGAATTGCATGAAAAAATAGGATGCAGGAGTAGAAAGTTCTCTCTCTTCAACAATAAAAACACAATTGTTATGTTTATCCAATTTGGCGTTTTATCTAAAGTGACCCACATTGCATTCAAGGTACACATTTAATCAGTTCTTCCTTTTATTGGTATTGAACCCATGACCTTGAATTCATTTTTCAAAATATCGGGTCAACCAGCTCAACCAGATCCCTTGGCGAGAAGATCAACTGTATTGTTAAACCAGAAAGTGTATTTTACAGTGTGGTTAACCACCTAAACCTGTTTGGCCCAGCTAAAAGCCCACCATGTTTCAAAACACAACTACGACTTAATCTAGTTTTGGTTTATATTATTCAGCACTGATAACCAGTAGTTAGTAAGACTAGAAAAACTGCAGGTGGCTATGCAATGACAATCAAAGCGATGAATGTTTTTCATTTGTTTGTTTCATTCCCACCCGTGCAGACATGTCTAAAGACCACCATCTGCCTGTCAGGACTTAAATCTCACAAAGGATTAAACAAATTCACAATAAAGCAATATTTTATTGAAGGAAACTATGTTTGTGTCATGTGACATTTGCTATAATTACTGCACTGAAAATATGGCAACATCCCAGTGTCTGGTGCTTCAGAGATGTGGGTGTTTATGACCCCATTTCAGAGAAACCACCTCTTAAAAACATTTACTACCCATCTGAAACCCACTGTGCAGGAATAATCTCAGTCCAGATTATTATCTACAGATTTACTCATTTCTAAATTGGATAACAAGAAGGGCATTTCTACAGACGTAACAAAAGCAAATGAATTAAACTAGACTTACTTTCCTTTACTAATGTTTTAATTCAACACAAACTGGTGTTCGACCAACTTTCTTGCTTAATGTGATGTACAAGTAAAACAGGATATTCAAAATGTTTAACACCCCAATTCTTTCTGGCTTTTAATCAAAGGCTGTTTCCAAAAATCACCTCATACCTTTATATAGTGCACTATTGGAGAGTACAGCCTATTACAGTGGTGCCCAAAATCTAATTATTCAATCCCACAATGCATTGCATTAAGGAGCATACAACCAATGTAAGGCCAATACCAATAATGCACTGTGAGGGTTGTGTTGAATTAATTCCTGTATCTTGCTGTAAGTTGGCAGCCAAATGTAATTTTATACAAACTTAATTAGAGAGAGATAGAAAGATAGATGGATCGAACATTATCCCTTACTTAATGCACATAACACAAGTTGACATCCTCTCGGCAATCTGCTCTCAATAACAGTGGCCAAAAGACCAAGAATCTGGAAGTGCTACAAGATAATGTTATCAAACACTGTCAGGTAATCAAATGTAAAATGCATCAGTTGGTTTCCAATGCAGTATGAGAGACAATTGAAGTACCCGTGTCCTCTAAGCAATTGTTATGTGAGAACAATAGAGTGACCAGCATGGCAGGACACAACCGGAAATAAAGGCCAATTTCCTTCACACGCTTGTTAAAAGGCTCTTTCAGAGAGTGACAGCTCTTTCCTGTCAAAATCACTTATATCCTGTAAACAAGAGTCCAGTGATGTCATGAAGGAGTTGGCATTACGTTCAGTGAAAACTTTGTGTTTCTACCAATTGAATTGTAACATGACAAATTAGTCCATCTGCCATCAATGGTTCAACCGTAACGTTATAAAGTGATGAGAATACATTTTGAAGAAGAGCGTAAGCTGCCTGCGTTCAGCTCATATTCTCCAAAATGGTGCTTTGGTGATGCAGAGAGACACGGAGAAGCACTAAAACAGGTCTAAAAACTTGTAAGATCATGTTTGACTAAAATATTGTTTATTGCCAAGCTCAGGAGATTGTAGTTTATTCATACACTGACAGAATCCACATTTAAAGAGGAGATATCTTTAGCCAAAAATCACAGGGAACTCCAAATAAAGCATTTGTGAAGATCTCTGTTAGTAAAAGAAACATGAATCAGGTTGGATTTAGTCGCTTTTATTCAACACAATGTTGTTTCCAGAAATCAGGTCAGACCACACTGCTGCTGAAATGAGACAATCGCTGACTTTATCAAACGACTTGTATTCATGAAATGGTCATCAGCGATTATATGCTGTTACAGGACGTTTCTGGGGCAAGAGAAATGATGAGATAAGCTTGGAAGAGGGCAGAACTAACAATGCAGGAGAAATGCATTGAAATGCTCTGAAATGTCATTGCACGATGCAACCGAATTAGTTAAATCATAGCTTTCACGCATCACTAAATGAGCTCTGACCTGCGACGGAGACACAAACTGGCTGCTGCACTGACAGAGAAGGTTAAACACAGAACTGCTTGATAAGTGACTCTCTAATTAAGCTTAATTGGCCTTCATTAGTTAAACAGGAAAGGGAAACAACGCTTTTGAGGACAAGCCCAGCACTGAAAACAAACGGGAGACATCGATGGCCCTGAATAGAAACATTTTACCTCCCATGCGACAATTACGGTAACTAATATATTAAACACTTGAGAGTACTCTATAAGGGCTCCTCAAGAAGTTGACAGCATTGGGGGATTTACTGGTTGTAACTGGTTATTTTGGGAATGCAGACCACAAAGTATATACGGTTTTAAAGGGGTCATGAAATGAGAAACCAAATTTGCCTTGATCTTTTGGAATATAAGAGGTCTTTGTACCATTAAAACGTCCTGCAAGTTTCATAGCTTAAGACGTCCTCCCCATTATAAACGAGCCATTTATTTAATCAAGCTCTAAATACAGCTCGTTCTGGATCCATGGTAAGAAGTGACGTCACGGTGCGAAGTGACGTTCCAACCATTTGCATATGACCGCCTCCAGCACAAGACAACTACGCTCATTTCGGATCGTTGTCGCGCTGCGCGCCTCACAAGTGTTCAGTCGACGGACAGCGAGTGGGTCTGTGTACAGGAAAATTACAATGCCACGCAGATGTGCTGTTCCTGGCTGTGGACAAACAACATCTTTGAATACGCTGCCGAAAGATCCTGACGTCAGGGAAAAATGGATGCAGTTTATTTGTATAAGAGAATCTTGAAAATATGTCGCCTTTCTAGTAGGCCTACATGTAATAGAAGATTAAAAATGTTGCCTTATCAATGCTGCATCTTCAAATATGGCCTGTGCATGCATTTTTGTCCGCAGTACACCCTATCATTTCATTGAAATTAGGTAAATAATGTTGAACTGTTAGCATATTAAACTATAGAATAATTATGCAACAATAAACCGTTTTCAAGTGTCTCGGGTTACAATTTTTTTATTAATTCAAAATAGTTTCACTTTCCATGTGGACACGGGCTGATCCAGTCTTCGTTGTTGTGGTGATGGTTCATTTTCCTCTGATTCCTCATCTGATTCCGGCTCAAACATATAAGGTTTTATCATTGCAAGAGCCATCGCTTCGAATGCATCACTCGCTACTAAACAGTTACGCTCAATCCGCAAATGTTCCGTCAAATGTCGTTAGCCAATCATAACAGTGGGCGTTAACACTGAACTCTTAAAGGGGAAACAACCCAAAACAGACTGTTTGAATCAAAGGATGAGAAACAGGGTGGGAAAATGTCATAATTCACTACATTTTAAAAGTTTTTTTTTTTTTAACTATAGTAATACTATAATTGCACCTAGGGGACCATAATAATAAAATAAAAAAACCCATGTCATGACCCCTTTAAAAATCGCATGTTAAAAAGGATGCAATACAACACAACACTCTGGGCCCTCATTGTGTGTCCGAGTCTTTGAATATATTATTTTTCCCAGAAATGCTACTCAATATTATTGTATTAGACACAAATATACTGGCTTTGTTTACACATGGTACTGTTTCTTTTACTCACTTTGTTGGATTTGTTGTGTTCCGTCCTGTTCAAAATCGATCGACAGCCTGGAGATACAGTAACTGTTATTACTTTTGGCTCAAACTATATGTTACAATGCAAATGAAAGGTCAATTTGAGTGCACTGCAGTGCGTGAATGTATCAAATCAACCACGTAATTACATGCATACAGAAATTTGTGCATGCACACTACATACTGCAGAAATAGTAGCATGCAAAAGTTTTCGGTTTAGCCTAAAGTACTAAAATTCTAGCTAAAGACACTCTGAACAACTGACTCAACTGTCCATGAGACCTGCACATAAACATGTGCAAAGCAAGAAAAGCCTAACTGGGTTTTACTATGATTATAGAAATGTTCAACATCAAATTATGTTTCTTTAGCCGAGAATGTCTATTCCCATGATTCTGTGCTTGTCCTTTTGTGATGCATGTTAAAGTAATTAAGCCATTCTTAGAATAAATTGCTTTATTCCCAAAAATAGTCAAAAGAACGTCACGTCAGCATTTTCGTTTTACAGGTCTATTGTTCCTGCATAAGCATGTACTGAGCTTTTGTTTCACTTGGAAATAAGTCTTACAGAAATACCATGGTACAGTGATTGTATCTGTATCAGATTACAAAAGAGATGCAATGACATTGAAAGATTTTCATATGCATGCACCATGTTGTTTAGAAGATATTTCCAATAATCCATTGGTGCATGTCCAAAACACAATAATTATTTTTTAGTAATCTATGGTTTCTACACAAAACCTAGCATTATCATGGTACATGTCCAATAACCGGGTCAATATGTATGCTTTGCAAATCAGAAGTGATAAAATGATATATAGCAAGTTTAGCAACCTTATTAATATAATACGCTTCATTAATACCAATCAGTCATCTTTGATTAACATGTTGATCAAATCAAATTCAAAAACTTGTTTACAGAAAACTGAACTTAATTGTTATATATACACTAAGTAAATATGTTAGAATTTAAACTGTTTCATAGTGCATTCTAAATAAAATTGATCTTTAATGATTCATTATACTGACAGCAGTTTCCAAAGCTCATTTTGACATAATTACTGCATTAAACCTGCTGTGATATTGTCATCTAACCCACGTGTATTGCATGAAGGATGAATCTGATTTCTAATATTGTTTTGCCCGAGGAAGGTCAGATGAAGGAGGTTAGAGCTTCAATCCATCCAGCATCAACTCCCATGAGGCTCATACTAACACAAACCATATTACCGTGACCACATTACCACACATCTGTCAAGGTTATGCTCCATTTGACACAATAATTAAAACTCCTCACCCATAAAAACAGCATTTTAAGGAGTTCATAATAAATACAAATCTAGCCCAACTAACATAAGAGCTGATGAGTTTTCATTATTACACACAGAATGACGTCAGCTTGTTTTTGAGGTTGATGCATATAAGGGTTCTTGGGATGCAACTTTTTTTTCATTGATCAAACTTTAGGCTTCAGGCTTTATTCTATACTCAAAAAATTTTTTTTTTATTACATATGTTTCCGTTTCTTGCAATGTCAAGGTCATAGATTAAATTCCTAGGAAATGTATGAAATGCATAAAGAATGTAAATTAAACATTCAATTAAATTAAATATTTAAATATTTAATACAATGTTACAAAAGAATAAAACTATTAAATATTTAAAATTTTTGCTTTGAAAAGAATTTTCTTTCCTAAGAATTTAATTTACAAAAGGTGAAAAAAAATAACATTAATCACAAACTGACTGCAAAAAATTTCCATAAAAAGTAACTGAGCTAATTTTAAAGACAAGAAGACAAAGTTGACAAACTTTATGAACTAAATTGATAAACAAGATCTAGAATCCAGAATATTACAGGCTTTGACCAGTAAGTAACCCTGCAACCACCCAGAACAGAAACACCCAAACAACATGCTGAAAATACCACTGAAAACTAAATATATTCCTTATATGATGCTTATTTACAAGAAAGAAAAAAAATTACTCCATAATGTTTTCTTCAAAAATTGGTTTAGACCCTTTTAAAGACCAATAAGGAAATTTAAGGCCAAACTTAAACACAAAAGCAACATGAGTCGCTTAAGGCCATACGGACAGGAACATATTACCCATAAACCCCTGCTCTCTTTTGTCCCAACAGGTGTATGTCTCTCTTCTGCAGCCTTCCCAACTGTGCAAACTGCACTTGACCATCTCGCTCAGCAACTGTGAAAATAGGAACAGGAAAAAGGCTGAGTCTAGAGAAGTCCACAAGCGGCCGCATGCCTCCTCTCATCCGTCACAATAGGCCAGAGGTATGTGCTCGAAATCCCTCTCATCTCAGATACGAGCTCCGGAGCACTGGGGTCAGTGTCTCAATTGTCTGGAGCCACTAGAGAAAAGCGAGCAAGTTTAACCCTCATGGCCCCTGAGTCCAGCGTCAGCGCGATTCACGACTAATCCACTTTCACTGTCTCTACTGAGTCAACAGACTCTCACCGTCCAGTCCAACGACTCTCAATCCTCGCTCACTGGGAAATAAATTAAATCTGGATGTCAAAGACTATTTCTAGTGAATAATAGGCTAAATAAAAAAGCTTATTATGATGATAAAAATTTGGTGTATGATTTACTTGTATGATTGAAACAATTTTAACTCAAAGTGCTAGAAACTTTCACAACATTTAATTAAACATGACATCTTTGAAGCATAAAGACTGAATTGTGATAAGCTAACATGATGCAAGAGAAGTGCCACCACCAACATAACATTAAACAGATCGTTAAAGATCGCGTACACAATTCAAACACCAACGTGATCTTATTCCTAAATTACTAATCAGCTGTCATGTATATGTATGAAATGGCTTAACAAAGAGTCTTTTCAACCACACAGTATCAATATTTCTGGGTCACAATTATTCAAATAATGATAACAGAAGTACGAGTTAAAAGTTTATAGTTTGGATATAAACACTGATGTGTAAGGCAGCGATTAAAACAGAGTAAATCACCTTTTAAAAGTAATTTAAATACATTTTAAATAAAGATTGATCGACTATGTTGTTAAGCCAGTACGTGGCGAAAAGGAGCTGATGAATCATTCATTCAAGAGATTCATTCAAAAGCACAAATTCATCCAATAATTAAACAAATAAATCTTAAGGGAGTCATTGATTCACTTATTCCTAAATTTATATATATATAAAAAATATCTAAATTTATCCAGACTTGTGCAGCTCTATTTTGCACACACACAGCTCTTAACTGAGTTTTTATGTTGCCTCATGGTATTCACTTGCAAATAAATGTTTAGCAAAAATAGAAAGAATAAGTATGTTTGATATCTAAATGTTTGAATTTAAAACCCACTGTAATCAAAACAGGGAATCTATAAGAATTGGAGTCGATAAAATTAAAAACGATTGCCAACCCTATAAACACATTATTCGCTCATTATTAATCAAAAATACCATCACTAAGGCGCAACAAATGATTTTGATCTTTATTTCACACATATTAGATATTAGTCAGCTTTTGCAGTTCGCTTAAATATTGAGTTATACATATTCTACACATTTTCATATAACTACAGAGCTGCTATATAGCAGAAAATCAAGTGTAATTCTAACCGAAAGTGACACTGACACCTTTTTTTTTATGTTTAATATGGTAAAGCTGCTTGGTTTGAAGCAGTCTTTTGCAGAAAGTGTAATATAATTAAACTTCACGTTACTTAAAGAAGTCCCGATTGCAGAACTGCTGCAAACATCCACAATGCTGTTATCAGATGCTTTCTTAACTGCTGCTTTCCCACATTGTAGTGTTTGTGGAAAAGTAATTTTCAACAACAACAACAACAAAAAATTTGACTGATATTGTTCGACAATATTGTTGACTAGTTGTTTCAGCCCTGATCACTATTACTATTGCTCAAACACAGGGTTCAGGTTCTTTTTTTCCATTAAGGGAAGTATTTAACTTAAGTATGTAACATGGACGATTTTCACTGAGTGAGAAAATCCCACAGTCTTAAAATGAAGAAAGGACCCAAGACACAATAAATCAAGTTATTTATTTAAAATTAGTTATTGAAAACTGGTGTGTTTTCCTACTGCTGCCAAAAGAAATCAAGCTTGAGAGACTGCAAGTTACTGTGATTTCATCCAAGGTTCACTGTAAACACTGTAAAAAAAACAGCCTAGAGAACTGACGTGGCTTTATTGAGATGTAAAACTTATTTGGCTAATTTAACACAAACACAAAACGACACAAACTACAATACAAAACTAGTTTGTCTATGCTATTGAATATTTTATCAAAGCTTTCAACCACTCTAAAGGATATTAAGCTTCAATGCAAATGTAATTTCACTGGGGGAAAAAGTATTTATCTCGAATCATATAAATAAAGTAACCTGAGCATTTACAGTATCATCATCATGTTTTGTGGGATGTGGTGATATGGACTGAACAAGAACTGATATCCGCACAAGGGTCAAATGCTACAGACTCATCTTTCCCCTCCACGAGCAGCACTCTGGGATAAACTGTGCAGGATTAAATGCATGCAAGTCATATGTCGGTCTTAGCCTACATTTCACTGAACCACGTGTGCAGCTCATAGTTCAGATGATAAATGGGTCATAACATCTCAGAGCTCTCTGTGTCACAAACATCACGACCCCTGGGCAGACGGGTCAGCAGTCCTGACCCACATGGTGCTAGCTCTGCTTCACCAGTTCTCCATTCAGACCTTCACTCTTACTTTGGTCTCAATGTTCTCCACAGAATGCTGCAGTCTGCACAAATCACCTAACAATATGAGATATGGTGCTCTTATAAAGATGTTTTCAGTCAGAAATTGGGTTTATATTAAAAATATATAATCATAAGTTAATTTCCATTTATTGGTTTCTATTTGGTATCTGTGAATTTAATACTATACAAAAATTCGGAATTATTTTATTTTTTATTTCTTTGTTTCTTAACTTAATGCATGCAACATGAATGTTTAGTTTAGTGCTGTTATTGTTAGCTAAAAGCAAAACTACTAAAACTATTTTTGTTAATTGAAATGGAACGGAAATATGTAAATATTAGACGATAAATTACAAAACAAAATTAAAAAATTATAAATAGAATGAAAATAAAACCGGTTTAAGCTGAGATTTTAAAGCTAAATAAAAATAAATGAAAGTTAAATAAAATAATTAAAAAATTATAAAAAACAAAATGAATTAAAAACTAAAATTAAAATATACAAGTAAAAGCTAATTGGATATATTAATAAATGCTATATGAATAAAACATTTAATGCTATATGAATAAAAAGCTAATTGGATATATTAATAAATGCTATATGAAAAAAAAATACCTTGATTTTTCTTAATTACCTGAAAAATCATATAAATACCTTAAATCACACACTTTAATCAAGGAAAGGTTTTATACAACTTAATGTTTTGACCTTTAGCACAATTTCATTTTGCATGTAAATATGATTACCGTGGTCATGTCAGTTTATGTTTTGACATCAAAACCAGAGAAAAACCAGATGCTTTTATTTATAAGTCTGGCATCAGTGCAGAAACAGCTTTACATTGAAAATAATAATATTCTAAATAAATCATATAGTGCCAAACCTAAATTCTCTTAAATGCACATCAGTTAAATTGTACATTCTGTCCATGTTTTGTTCAAAACCCATTAACAACATGTTCTTCCTAGTCTTGACTGGTTTGGTATTAGAGAACAATCCAGGAGAATTGCATCCATTAACACAAAGCACACTCTGGAGGAAATGTGTTGGTAATGGGCTTCCACCATCAGAAAGCATCAATCCATCAACCAACGGCTGTTCACATGAGGCTTATAGATGGTGCTTGGATTACAGCAGTTAAATCAACCACAATGCACATCCCTGATGCATGCAGGCACATAAACATACATGAGGAAAAGAAACAGGCTATATGACACAAATCCCACTGAGCCTACAAAAAGTGATTGAAAAAAGCAGTACATGAAAAATGAGCTGCTCCTTCCACTTCGGTCCCTGATGCATGAATACTGCAAGACGTCACTTGTGTGGCTGAGAAACGCCAGCATCTCTGACAACAATGCATTTGTGATGTGATTGTTCAGCGTTGAAATACTTCACTGACTGTGATGTTTGGCTCGGTTTGTCTGAGTGGCCTGACATCTCAATTTATGACACCAATGAAATGAGTTCAGTATGTTGAACAATGAAAGGGGGAAAACATTGTTTGTGCAATTTAATTGGGTGCTTATAGTGCACAAATTATCCACTTCAGCTTCATTTACTGCCAAACTCTCTTATAGACGTTTCAGTAAAGCCATGATGGCACAGACAGAAAGGGATGAGTGACAGACCAAGGAGATAACCAACTTATATTTCATCTGCAAAACATAGCATGCGTACAATGGGCCTGTGACATGAATATGCATGGCTGCAAAACACACACACACACACACACACACACACACACACACACACACACACACACACACACACACACACACACACACAATCACCTCTGTTATGCTTAAAAAACCTCTTCGCAGCATGCAGATCCACTGACTTTTTGCTGCATATTTCATTTTAAAGGGATGTTTTAAGTAACTTAGAAAACTCTTACACTGCATTGATAATGCAGTTAAAAATACAGTGGAATTTTGAAGAAAAGCATTCTGATAAACCATTAGCACTATAGCACTGTTATATTCACCACATTACTGTTCAAAAGTTTAGTTTCTGTACGATTGCCACTTTTGCTCACCTAGGCTGTGTTTATTTGATAAAAAATACAGTAACAACAGTACCAATTGTGAATTTTTTTTTAACATTTTAAATAACTGTTTTCTGTTGTAATATATTGTAAAACGTAATTCATTAATGGGATGCAAAGCTAATTTTTTCTGCATAATTTTTTCAGTCGTCAGTGTCACATGATCCTTCAGAAATCATTCTAAGATACGGATTTACTGCATTTCTTATTATGAATACTGAATACAGTTGTGTTGCTTAATGAACACAGAAAATTGATACATTTTCTTTCAAAATTCTTTGATGAATAGAAAGTTCAAAAGAACAGCATTTGTTTGAAATTTGACATCTGTTTAAAATGTCATTACTGTCATCAATGCAATGCATCCTTGATGAATAAAAGTGAACATTTCTCAATCTTAATCATTTGTACCAGCACTCAAAGATGCATTGTGGAACTGAATCCATACACAACAACAGACAAAAGGGTAAAACAACGTCAACGACAAAGCCAAAATAAGCAGTAGCAGATATTCCCTGGGCCAGTAAATCATGCGTGCAACACAAGAACATCTGTAAGAAACTCAACCAGGGCGTCTCCTTCACCCAGCTGAAGCATGAGATGCTGTCGGGGTGGACACGTGCACACTGACGACTGAATGATAGAGATACACCTGCTCAAATTTCATATGTATATTCATGTCCTCACAGCTGAGAACAACGTCAAGCACTTGAGCCAAAGATCATGATACAGAATACAGCCACAGGCATCCTATCATACAAGTCATGAGTCAAACATGTCAAACACAAAAAAGTATTAGCTGTATGCAAAATGGGCAAATTTCAACAATTTGCACATGTGGTCACATTGAGACCCTCACATCTCTGGAACCGAAGCATAAAGGGCCGTAATAATTAATGTACCAAAAGAAAAGTTTGTTGAGAACCACAACCTAAAAGGATATTAAGAAATATCGAAGACTTCTTGAGCTGCAGGCATGTAAACTTTGGAAAAATAATAATTATGGCATTCAGGCAGGAATGTTCTGTGCAATTGTTCTGATAGAGTGAAACATGATATATTTCTAGTTTCAACATTATTTGTTCTTCACATACTCCTCTTCAAAATTCAAAAGTAAATCGCTGTATGCAAAGTGACCAACATTTGGTTTTCTAACGCTGAAAATGTGTACAATTTCACAATTTGCTCACATGGGCCACATTGAGAATTTTTTTTTTTTTTTGACTTTCTTCAGAAAAAAAAAAAAAAAAATCTTTAATATGGGAAGTTTCTGAAACTTGGTTGAATTGACACAGAATGACCCAACAGCATGTTTGAGAGCCTACAAAAAGATTCCCAAAAAATCGATGTCATGATACTCGCATTTCTGCCAAAAGACAACAGTTCCCCAAATACGGTCTGACCACACAAACAGGCCCAGCAGCTGGCAGAGATCTGCTCTGATAATGCCAATCACAACTGCTGGTCATTCACAAATACGAGAGAATCAACCAGACGGCTGACTGACTACAAATGTGCATGGCTGAAGATCCATGATAGGCAATAAAAGTCAAATCAAATAAAACATTTTCTCAAATGCACCCAAACCAAAAGTTTCTGTGAGTTTCTTGTCTGTAGATATGATTCGAATCTGTCGATTTTATCATCTTCCAAGCAACATAAATCTATCATATCTCAACTACAAGACACATGATTTGATTGTTTGGGGAGCCCAAACATCTTGAATGCATCACATACTGAAGTTTCCTTCTCAAATCACTACAAGCATTAGTAATAGTGACTATTGCCGTATGAAAGGTCATTAGTGGTTGAATGAGTTGCCAGTAAACATGAAGAGCAGATGGCCTTTACTAATCCATCTTCTCTCTTCTGGTTAAACATGAAATATCCTTGTAATATGACGGCAATAAGAGCGATAAACAGTTGTCTTGGCATCCTTCTATTCCTGTCTGATGGATTAGATGCAAAGCTGAGATTCATATGTCTGTTGTCTCACAACCCTGTCATATTCAATCAGACTGGGACAACAGTAGAATGAAACATTTCCATTTCCGACACACCAAAACAATGCAAATAACCCGTCATAACACATACTGGATGGCATTAACTTGGTTCACATTAAACCAAACGTTCCTGGTGGACGTGAGGGTGGCGAGCAGCGGTCCACCTGTCCTGACAGATGCTATTTTCAAGAGAGGACTCCAAACTGAGCTTTAATTTCCTGTCATTATGTTAAGAACGCATTCAGGAGAGCAACGCAAGGTAAACATCCGTCTGCAGCCACTGTGTCATCTAAACCCAGCCATGGGAAGAAAAACTTCTCGTTTCTCTCAGGCGAACGTAAGGAAGCAACACGGAAACTTAAACATGCCAATCACAATGAAAATGCACAATTTCCTTAATTAAGTTAAGTCGAGGCATCTTTATATATAGTGCTTTACACAATACTGATTGTTTCAAAGCAGCTTCACACACAGTAATAAACAGGAACACAAAACAATCATGCTGAATTCATTTTAAAGCGCTTTCAATTTCAAAGCAGATCTGGGATTTATTTATACATGCATGCATGCCAAGCTGGTTAGCTCCTGTATGTTATTAGCATTTAATGTCGCATTAAATCAAAATGCATCCTATCTATTTTCTAAATACATGTTGATCTTAACGAGCACAATTCTTATATGCATAAGCAAATATTTAATATGCAATGCCCACATCTCAAAATTCTGTCAATAACTGTTGGATTTTACCAAATCCCAATCCTACATTTTTTTTCAATAATCCATTTCACTCAGTCTACATCACTATTTCCATTTCATCATAACTTTAACAATGCATTTTCCCCACCATCTGCAACCAAATCACTTTTTATTAGACTAAAAGTTCCCATATAGTTGACTCAGTTTTTATAGCACACTTAGCCTTAAAGAACAATGCATTTCCTAGTCTACATAGTATAAAGGCTTTCCAGTTGGATTCATCCTCAGAGACAGGCATGCAGTTTTGTTCACCAAAGACCTGAACATCAGAAGGATTTTCTCCTGTCTGTGTCCCTCACGTGACACGGCTATAAAGAAAATGCCTTTATTAACCTTGACACAAGGACGTGGCTGTGCAACTTGTCTAATCAAACATGCAATTACCAGACCATAATCGGATACGTGCGGGCTGTTCAGAAGACCGAGAAAACACTCATACTGAAGTCCTCTGAGTGACACAGCATAAAGAAGCTTGCATTAATATCCACATCAATACTAAAGCACTTCTGATGATTTCTTTGTTTAGAGCAGGATGAAAAAAAAATCACTCATTATTAACTGTAAAGAAGAACAGGCTGTTCATTCCCATACAGAAAAAAAACCATGGCATCAGATATTGTATTTTGATATATACTATGGCACTGAATGCATGCCATAATCACATACCATGGTATTTACAAAGTGGGTCAAAGAATATCATGAAATTATCATGCATGTCCAAAAACAAACATGTTGGTGTTATCTGAACAGAATGGACCAGAAACGTGATAGACCACAGCCTACGGTACTTAAAACATACTTAAATATCGTCCCAAATACAGTATCATCACATAGCAAGTAGTATACAATCTGATATTTGTTACTTTGCCACCAAACAGCAAACAGTAAACATTCACACTTGCCATAGGAACTGCATATTACTGTAAAATGAACCTGTGTTTAGTTTCAGATCACCAAACTCTTAACACTGCCTTGTTGATTAGACTAATGTGTTGGGGAAATGTGGTATGGGTGATCACTACAATAGAAAATTTGACAATAGCAGTAGATTGTTGATTCATAAGAACATTGAAGAGCCCTCTAGTGGATATCTGACAGCCTGTGTTTAAAATCAACTTTATCTTGACTGCCTTTGTGTTATTTAGAGCACATTCTCTAAGCTACATTTGAACCTGATGACTCCAGATATAAAGGAAAAGCCTGTAATAAATACAATAAAGATGCAAAATAACAAAGTGCATGTGTCTGATGCATGCATATGAGTCTGTGCTTGTGTGATATTTTCACCTGAGGTCTCAGTATTGTTTCAAGGACACAATCCAAGGGTTTATATTACCTAATCTAAAACATCTTTACTAAACTGAATGAAACTACAGGTTTTCTACAGACGCTATTGTTACAAAAGCCGCAACACAGTTACAACTCTGTCTGGTAATAGGCTACTAATCAAAAAAGTTAACCTTACCTTCTGCATTCAGAGTAAAAGAAACTCCCATAATGTGCAGATGAACGTCAGCCTCATTCCTTTAAAATACAGAGGCACTGAATTATTATTATATTCCATAGAGAGACACTGATGCTCTTCGAGCAGCTGGTACCTTCACTCTCCACTCACTCAAACCAAATACTGGCGTCTGGTCGGATCACATGAAGCCGGTCTTTGGCTCCGCCCACCGCGGCAGGTGATTGGTCGAGCTGTTGCTAAACTCCGCCCACGCAGGAATGTATATATACACAGCGGTTAATAGATTTGTCATTGAAGGTGTTTCTGAAAACTACATAATTTTCACATCAGGCTATTTTGAATAAGATTGTTTGGTCTTTGTGTTGCCTATTAAAGGACGAAATATTATTGGATATAAGATATAAAACAACAACTATGATCTGAACCTGGAGTAATAGTGGCCCCAACTGGAAGACTGAGGGAAATCATTTTTAGTCTTTAATAGAAATTCTATGGGATTCTGGAATAAACCAAACTGAGTGTTTAATGCTTTTATTGAACATTTAAAAATATTTAGTGAAGTAAATTATTAACTGTTTTTGTGGAAATGTGTAAACATTATGTTTACTAAATAAAAAAATAAATAATATTATATTAAAATAATGATCTTATATAAAAATAAATAATTAAAATAAATGATGATGCATTTAATAAAAAATGGCTACATATATATATAGCATTTTACTTCCAAACAAAGCACTACAATACGGCTTCAAATCATTTTTGAAAGGGGACTAAAGGGGACTGAAAACAACTAATAAACTTCATTTCCCAGAAACCCACGGTGTCCGTGACGTATAAACCCCGAGTCGGTTTTGTTGCTAGGCGATGCGACGCTCTCACGCACACTCGGCTTCCGCTTTCTGTTTATTTCCGTTACGTTTAATATACAGTGTAAACAATCTCTCCTCTGAAAATAATTATTTATGTATGAAATCGTTTTGTGTTAGGCTACTCTCACGCCAAGAAACATGTCATCGAAGCAAGAATCTCTCTTCTCATTGGAACTATTGATCGATTTCGTTCACTTTGACGGATCACGTGTCAATGTTTTGGATCCTGCGGTGGCTGTTCGCTTCTTAGATTTCCCAACACTGCTGATATACCAATCAAAACAAGAGCATCTTCCATCTAAATCAGGACATTTGGATATGTGCCTATCACCTGAAGCTACATCTCAACCAGACGATAGAGAACATCTCAAGTATTCCTTCCATAAAGGCAAATCGTGTCTTTTTAAAATCAGTTTGCACTCTTTAGACGCTCATCTCACGAACACTCCTCTCTACACAATGGTGTTGGATGTAAAAGATGAGATTCCCAGACTTATAGGAAGCTCGTTGATATCCCTGGCCAAAGTGATGGAGAAAATCAAACTGGATGTTGAAAAACACGGTATTGGCCACCCATCCGCTTATGGAGAGAGATTGACCACACCGATATGCAATCTAATGGGCAAAAGCATTGGTGTTATCTCTCTGGCGTATAAGATTGTAAGTCTAGGAGCTCATTTGATTCCTCACATCCCAGAAAACAGAGTCTATGTAGTCGGAGGGGCCCTTGGAAAAGGAGAAAAACACTTAAAAGACAATGGAAACGAAGAGATGCCACCCAAAGTATCTGAGAAGCATCCTGGGAGTGTGCTTTTACAACACGTGAACCTTAACGGACAGTCTAGCGATATAATGATCTCCGAAGAAAAGCAACCAGGGGTTCCAGCTTTTACTCAGACTGAACCGGCACAACAGAGGGTCTCGTGGTCTGAAGATGCACAGGAATACACCACATTCTGCCCTCCACCTCTGTTTTACTCCTCCAGCATGAAGAACCAACCACGGAGGAAAAGTTGGTTGAAAACCCCTTCGCACACAATCTACTTCATGCATCTGTCGTCTGATTGATAGTTTAGACTGTATTAGCAAGTAAAGGGTCTTTTAATTGTGCACATGTAAACCTTTCACGTCTTTTTACTGTGAAACCTTATTTTGATGTATTTTTTATAACTTGTACATCATTAGTAATGTTTTAAGACGAACACTCATACTGGACTGAAGCAAATTAGATTTACTTGATTATCATTATTTTTCAGATATGGGTAACACTTTAGAATAACGCCCCACTAGTTAATGTTAGTTAATTCATTAATTAACATGAACAAACAACGAACAATACATTTATTACAGTATTTATTAATATTTGTTATTGTTAGTTAATGAAAATACAGTTATTCGTCGTTAGTTCATGCTAATTCACAGTGCATTAACTAATGTTAACAAGCACAACTTTTGATTTCAATGCATTTTATGCATTAGTAAAATGTTAAAATTAACATCCACTAATATTAATAAATGCTGTAGAAGGATTGTTCTTGCTTAGATCATGTTAACTAAGTAGTTAACTAACATTAACTAATGGACCGTTATTCAAAAGTGTTATCCAGATGTGTTTATTTGTTCATCTCTCACTCCAATGTTTTGCACCCACACTAAGCATTTAAATATAATCTCACTCATATCATTGAGAGATATAAAGTGACTACTGATATTTATATCATTGTATGTCATGTTAAGTAGTAAGTTCTCATTGGTTTATATTGAAAGCATTAGAATTTCATATTTTTAGTCATAAATATCAGCATCAAATTTCATATTTATTTATTTTTGGGGGCCTCTGAAGAACATCGAGCTGTTTTTTTTTCTCTCCATATTCTCACTATATACAGTACATATGAGCCAGATGATGCATCAATTATGATACTCAACAAAAAACACATGCAAACTGTTCCATTTCAAAACATAACTTCTATTTCCTATTTCAGGCTTCACAGGGTTATTTGAAGCAATGGAGAGCCTTGATATAGAGGATCCAGAAGATGGAAATAATGAAGTCGAATCATCTGATATGTGTGATTTTTCTGAGATGATGGCTGTAAAGGCAGATGGATCGAGCAAGTTAACCTCAACTCCGAAGTCAAAGCTGCATAAAGAGACGGACTCAGCTTCATTTGGGGATGTTATCAGACAGTTACCCCTGCTGAACGCTTTACTAGTTGAACTCTCACAGCTGAACGTCCAGACGGCACAGCAACAGCAGGCTTTATCAGTTCATCCTAACCTTGCGTGGCTGTACACATCAGCACAGGAACCATCAGGAGCTGCGAATCAGACAACAAACCCTAAACAGAGACTTGATCAATGCAAGGTGAAAGCAGTAAAGAGAAGCAAAGAAAAAGTGCAACCTAAGAAGACGCTTAAATACGGCTTGACAAACACTTTTCGTCTCCGACTCAAACTGGTCAAACGAGGTACCAAAATGCACGAATGCATCGAATACCAGGATGCAAAACAGAACCAGCCATCATCATCCTCTGACCATAAACGTGTTCCTAAGACAGCTAGAAGAGGTGTTTGTTCGGATGAAACTGTGAAAACATTAATAAGCAGTTTTGATATGCACCCGACGCCAACTGAAACTCCAGTAAAATCACAGACAAGATCAAGTATCAGAAAACACATCACAAATGCACCAAATGAGGAGCGTCATGAGAAAGACAAAAAAGTTAATATCCCAAGTCAGGATTCAGAGCGCATTGACCAGCATTCAGCTTCATCTATTCAAGGTTCAAACTTTAGCTTCCAGAGAGGAGATAGCAGAGCAAAGACGAGCTTGAGTAATGGCTCCTACGGACAAGAAGAGTATCAGGATGACTTCACGAGCCTAAACACAACTGAGGGATACTCACCCAGTCCAGAACCAAGCAGACGTACAAGACACAGCGGTTCGAGCTCTTCAAGCGCCTCTCATCCAAACAAAGGTCTGCCTGTTCCTGCCAAAGCGGAGAACTCTCCCCAACGTGCTCTCAAAAGCACACACATCATCCGACCGCGTCTTCAGACCTCCGCTCTGAGTCTGTCTTCAGATGAGGATGAGTCCAGACGTCACAGGCCTGGATCGCAGAGCAGTGGACAGAAGACTCCATCTGTGCGCAGGACATTTGGAAAATCGGAGAGCTTTGACAGTGACACTGGTGATAATGGCATGACATTTAGCCGGGTGTCAGAGGACTCAGATTCAGCTGCTAATAACTCGGTGCTAAAATCCACTTCATCTTCAGAGAGTGATGAGGAACGGGATGAACTGGGCTCTCTAGGACTGGACAAGAAATACCGTCACATTTCCCAACTGGTGATCAACAAACTACCAGGCTACACGCTGTGATTAGACCATGTGTTAATCTAATAGTGCAAATGAGTTAACGCCAGAAACTAGTGAACATCTGATTTATTAGTCGATATGAATAACATGTTTTTTTGAGTGTGTGTGGTCATTCTGTTTGAACAAATGCAGCTTTTGATATGTATTTAAGAAATGGTATTGTTGGTTCATATTTCATAATTTGTGAAACGGCAAATAAACAATAATTTGTCACCGCAATAAACACACAGTTGTTAGAGCATTGAATCCATCCATGAAATACTAGAGAACTAAGCCAATAGTAGCGCTGGCGGTGTCATTTGATTTGGATGGGAACTTTGGATTGTGAATCATTTGAGTCATCTTGGAAGTTCAGAACGTGATTCATTTGAGTCATTTTGGGAGTTCGTAACGGGATCGCGAATCATTTGAGTCAGTTTGGGGATCGCGAATCATTTGAATCAGTTCGGGAGTTCGTAGCGGGATCGTGAATCATTTGAGTCAGTCTGGGAGTTCAAATCGGGTTCGCGAATCATTTGAGTCAGTTTGGGGATCGCGAATCATTTGAGTCAATTCGGGAGTTCGTAGCGGGATCGCGAATCATTTGAGTCAGTTGGGGATCGCAAATCATTTGAATCAGTTCGGGAGTTCGGAGCGGGATCGCGAATCATTTCTGTCAGTTTGGGGATCGCGAATCATTTGAGTCAGTTTTGGAGTTCGGAGCGGGATCGCGAATCATTTGAGTCAGTTCGGGAGTTCAAAGCGGGTTCGCGAATCATTTGAGTCATTTTGGGGATCGCGAATAATTTGAATCAGTTCGAGAGTTCGTAGCGGGATCGCGAATCATTTGAGTCAGTTTGGGAGGTCGTAGCGGCATCGCGAATTATTTGAATCAGTTTGGGAGCTCGTAGCGGGACCGCGAATCATTTGAATCAGTTTGGGGATAACGAATCACTTGAATCAGTTTGGGAGTTCGTAGCGGGTTCGCGAATCATTTGAGTCAGTTCGGGAGTTCAAAGCGGGTTCGCGAATCATTTGAGTCATTTTTGGGATCGCGAATCATTTGAATCAGTTCGAGAGTTCGTAGTGTTACCAGTGAACCAGTGTTAAGTCTTTTTGTAGGGATATTGTTATTTATTGTGTATTATTGTTTTAAATGACATGTCTCATGCTTTTTTTTACAAAAATAGATACGATATACCCTGTATATACGCTCAAATCTTTAGACATAACAGGAATGTTGTATAATATACATACATTATATACAATACAAACATATATAATGCATTATATTGTTAGTTTAAGTTATAATTATTTTTATTTAAATACACACACAAAAAAAACAGGTTTATATTTGCATGAATTTCTATAATTTCAGTGTTGCTAGCTGTATTTTTACCATGTTTTTGTTTCACTAAATACATTTAATTATTTTCACAAAGAACCGATTTTTATTCATTATAAGCAATTTGAATAAATGCATTCTGAAAATATGATTTAAGTAAACTCAAATAGATGCAAATATTTAATAATGACACTTGGTTTGATATTTTGTAGTCTAATGCAATAAGTATTGTTTATTATTATTATTATTGTACTATTGTAAGATTATTGTAGAATATTATAATAATATAAGCATAGAATTACAATCTGTAATATACTATATTTATATTGTTATATTTATGATATATAAAATATTATTTTTTATATATTTAAACACACTAAATATTAATTATTTATTAACAATTAACTGATTTACGCTGATCCAAAGCAATTTAAATGAACACATTTTGAATAGATGCACAATACAGACAGTTAATAAACTTTTTTTTTCTTTCAGAAATGTTATGTTTCATTTATGAATGGCTGACAAATATACATCAAATGAAGTTTATTAGTTTATGCTAAAACTGCGTAGTTCAGAATGGATGGGAATTTTATATGCAATTCAAATACATAAAGCTTAAATATTTTGTAAATCAAGGCTCATTTTCATCCCCATAAGTTCCCTAAAATATACAGGATGAATGCTGGTCTTCTCACACAGGAAAGTGGAAGTGTGGCTACATTTGAGCGTTCATCAGTGAGTCACACAGGACGTGTGTCTAGACCAGCATGTGATGAATCCAGACGTTTGGAAACATTCGCTGTGTGGTTTGCATGTGTTTGTGCCGATATGAAGGATGATAACACAGATTCCCTCATTGTTTGGTCTGTTTAGAATCTGTGCCCACATCAACAGAAGCTCCACAGAATTCAAACTCGCGTTATTCACTAAATTCTATGCATTCCAGCACTTAATCAGTGTTCATAACTGCAGGAGTTTTGAACAAAAGGAACTTAAAAATGTCCGAAGCTCAGCAAAATTCCACCGACAATCAGTATAGCAAACTTAAACTAAACTTTTCCCTGTTCCACGATTATACTGTATATTCTCAAAACCAACCACAATATGAATTCTGTCATCATTCAACATTGTTTTCATGTTTCAGGTTTAGCTTAATGTGAATATAGTTTCAACAGTCATGGAAAACCTGGAGAGTTTTTAAACTGTATGCATGCATCCTTATTTAATTAATAAATATTTGTAACAATTGTCTTTATTACTCATTTACAAAATTTTCCTTTTTTTTATTTTTCTGTTTATTGATCCACTAGAACGTGCTCTTTTTGAGTTCAAACTATAGAAAACTATAGAAAATAACGTTTATCCAGTAATCACGATCAAACGAGAAAATCATGGAAACTAAACTTGAGCTGGGAACTCTGTGGAAATCAGCCCTTATTTTACTATTGCTCATCTTTTCCACCTATTTTCTTCAGAAACCGTAAGATTCCAGTGAAGTTATGCTGTTTGTCCTCCCACAGATCACAAAGGAAAACAGAGACGTGATCTTTGATGACATTGTGTCTGCTGCACAACAGTGCCTGAAGTAAACAAGGAGGAGCGTACATTACTTATAATATATTTTTGAATAAAATTTCACCTTTGTTTGCCAAGTAGCCGTCCGGGTGCTGCATTCGTTCAGTATAGAGCAGTATGTCACATATGTATAATGTATGTGTGTGATTAAACCTCTCTCTCGTAACGGATGGAGCCCTGCATTATTGATTGGGAGCGAGCGTGAGAGACTGTGGATGAAGACGTCCTAGAGGAGCGACTAAGATGAACAAGGTGATGCCCTGCGAACACTCGTCAGACCCTAAATGTGTTCAGTGGGACTGAGAGGCCACGACCTTTCCTCGAGAACTTCCTGTATGTACGTTTCCCATTAAACAGGGAAATAAATGCAGCTCTCTGATAGATGAACCATTTGCTGAACCCTTTGTTTTAGTGTGTGTATAATCAACATATTCTTAGTTAGTGCTCATATGGTCTTAAACCAGCATGTATGAGGTTTCAAAACATGTTTAAGTCAAATTACATTCACAGCCCATTTTGCTATCAAGTTTTAAAACATGGGTTTTAAAGAACAATGCCATCGTCGTGTCCAGCGTTCTTCCTTAAATATCACTGAACATCAAAACAGGTTTGTAATGTTTCTGAATCACAGTGAGTGTTTGTTCCAGGTCATTTGAAAGTGAAGGGCTTCAGAGGGCCAGACAGATTGAGAAGGGGATTGTGGGTAGGGCTGTGGCCGTCTGCGGACTGGTGAGGGTCACTCTGTTGCAGTTTTCTTAAAGGCGGTGCCAATCGCCTGCAGTGGCAGCACAGATGGATTACATAATGGCACAGATGGGGGCCATGCCAGCTCCTGTCCCATATCTCACCAACTGCGGCAGAGATCACGGACACTATATGCATGTGTCTTCCAAGATTTATCCCTTTAACTGACCTCACGTCATCTTTCATAACAAATCAGTGCATGACATGTGCCTTGGGAAATCTGTTTAACCATGAATATAGAAATGTTGTTTCACATGTAGATATTCACTGATAAAGACTATACTTCGTTTACAGTACACATATAAATAAAGACGTATTTACGCAAAGGGGCAGATTTTTTTCCCCCAGAAGTTTACTTGAAATGTTCTGCCTCTTTGCAACCCTGTTTGCCCCTGCAAACCCACCACCATAATACTATGGAATTGTGTCAGGGCATTATGGGTTCTTAGTAGCCTGTAGCATTAGGGTGCTCTGGGTGGTTGCCAGTGTTGTGCTAGTTATAGCACAAGGGTTCTTGTTATAGCATAGGGTTCACGAACCCGCTTTGAACTCCCGAACTGACTCAAATGATTCGCGATCCTGCTCCGAACTCCCGAACTGACTCAAATGATTCGCGAACCAACTTTGAACTCCCGAACTGATTCAAATGATTTGCGATCCCACTCCGAACTCTCGAACTGATTCAAATGATCCGCGAAGCCGCTCCGAACCCCCAAATTGACTCAAATGATTCGCGATCCCCAAACTGACTCAAATGATTCGCGAACCACAAACTGACTAAAATGATTCGCCCACCTGCTCCAAACTTCCAAACTGTCTCAAATGATTCGCGAACCAGCTACGAACTCCCAAACTGACTCAAATAATTCGCGATCCCGCTCCGAACTCCAAAACTGAGTCAAATGATTCGCGATCTCCAAACTGACTCAAATGATTAGCGAACCCGCAACTCCCGAACGGACTCAAATGATTCGCGCTCCGAAACTCCCGAACTGACTCAAATGATTCATGCTCGAACTCCAAACTGACTAAAATGATTCGCGAACCCACTTTGAACTCCAGAACTTATTCGCCAACCTGCTACAAACTTCCAAACTGACTCAAATGATTCGCGATCCCGCTCCGAACACACGAGAACTCTTTGACCACAGCTGCTGTGCTGCAAAAGCTCTTGCAGCAGCTCAACACTGGTTTTCTCTGAGGTGGTCGGATCACATCAGATTGTGGTTAATCTTGCAGATCATGACTTATATATAATCTTTCTCTCCCTGCAGTTTGGTAACATAAAGACTCCTCCTTTGAACTCCCACCTCTTCTGTAGGTTTTATTGTTCTGGGTCGGAATTTGGGCTCCTGGGGTCTCAAAAAGAAACATTTTCAATCTCTAAGGTGAACGTTATGACAACACCAGTGTTGTGCTAGTTAATGCATTACTGTTAAAAGTAACTTTTTAGTTACTTTTTTAAAGAACTTTCTTTAATGTTCCCATTAATGCGTTTTATGCGTTATGGTCTATACAAACACAAAGTAAAACAGAAAGTAATATTTAAACACTATTTTGATTAAGTCAAACTGAATATTGTATATCACAAGGATTTCTGAAATAAATAACAAAACACCTGAATAATATGCACATACTTGAATAAACGGAAACACGCCCACAGTGCGTCTTCGTGTTTTCAGTGGTTGGCATCCACCAATCCTAAAATGCGTCGCTGCTGCAAACAGGTTAGGCTGCACTTCGGTCAAAATTAATTAATAAAAAAAAAAAGTAACGGACAATGCACCATATTATGGTAATGGTAACAGAGTTAATTTATTTAAAAAGTAATGCGTTACAGTATTAGTTACTGTCAAATGGAACTGCGTTACAGTAATGCATTACTAATAACGCGTTACTGCCCAACACTGGCGGTTGCTAAGTCATTGCTATACAATTGTTAAGTCGATGTTAGTCTATTTATATGCTATCACAAGGGTATTCAGAGTTATTGCATTGCTAGGATTCTGCAGTATGTGATTGCTAAAATGTTTTGGGTGGTTTCCAGGGTGTTGTTATACAGTTGGTGTTATTGTTTTTAAAACAGTTCCCTCTTTCAATATTAGGAAGAGTGTACTCTTTTGTAATGATCTGGTAGGTGATTGCATAGAATAGTAATTTAATTATATTTGACGTAAATTTTGAAATAATAGCCTACTGACGATTCTGCATAAATGTTGACTCATTTTCTTTTACATGAACTAATAGCATTTAACACCAGAGCATCATTACACCTAACCATTTTGTATCTAGTTTTTTATTCGTTTCCCTCTAAAGTTGCCTTCCCTTGTGCTCACTAAGCATGAGTTTAGCCTCACTGAAAATGGACAGAAGCAATTTCCATAAGTCTACTTTATCTGAGCTTGCAGAAGAGTCTTGATCATAACCACGAGCGTCTGCCCAGAAGAGCTCCTCCATCCTGTGCCAACACATACAGATGGTGTGTGTGTACGCGTGTATATCTTCACTCATAGACAGAGCCGTCAACACAAAGCCTTACTGAATAAGCATGTTTGGATGCCTTCGAATCGGCTTTCATTTCCATATCGCTGACATGCATTCATGAAGGGCAGACGCTAAATGTCTAACCCCTCCCTGCAAACGTCTGAATGAGGCCCGGGGGGGTTACAAGAGCGAGGGATCTTTTGTGAGCACATTTTTAATGCATTATAGTGTACAACAAGCTTCCTCACACTCACACATTGAGATGAATCACAACAGACAGGCATGCTACCAAATAACCGACAACTCTGAATACGACAAATGAGAGATGCACACTGGACAAAAGCAGCATTTGGAGAATAAAGAGAGAGACGCCCGCATGTATCAGTCTTAGA
Source organism: Carassius gibelio (assembly GCF_023724105.1). Classification (NCBI taxonomy): domain Eukaryota; kingdom Metazoa; phylum Chordata; class Actinopteri; order Cypriniformes; family Cyprinidae; genus Carassius; species Carassius gibelio. Next base: position 2,643,632 of record NC_068383.1, read on the forward strand.
TATTAAATTATTAAATGCATAAAAGATAGACTTCGGAAATGAAAGAGCACAATCTTTTGGTGACAAGGATGGAACTGAATTCAGAGGTCTTGTTTTTAAAGCTAAACTGTTTTATCTTGTTTCATGTACAAATGTTAATTATAATGCATATCGAATAATGATATGCAAACAAAATCAATAAAAGCCTGGCATTTTAGTGATCTATTTATCTGCCACAAAAATGTAATGCTTTTGAATGATCTTCATTGTAAGGCTGCTTCTTTTTTCTGTAAATATTAATTGCAATATTTTATTATACTGAATTGTTATATTGAATTTGGAATTATTATTAATTCAGTTAATTCTTTATTTATTGATGGTTAAATACAAACAAAAATACTTAACAGATTTATATTTATATAAGTTATACACATTTAACCCTTTGTTTGCATATTTAATTATTTGCAGTTATCAGAATAATATTTACATCAGATTTACACATTTAACCCTTTATATGAATATATTTGCAATTGCAATGAATCAAATTATAATTTTTTTATCGATTGACTGCTCAAATACAGACAAGACTGTTTATCAGTTTTATATCAGATTTATTATTTTAGCCCTTTGCATAATTAATTATTTGCCTTTAATCGAATTACAATTAATTGAGTTACATTTTTTAATTGTTTGGTTGCTCAGAAAGACAAAACGGCTTATTAGATTTATGTATATTTGTATTGTAATAGATTTGCACATTTAACCCTTTGTTTGCATATTGAATTATTTGCAATAAGTTAATTAAAATTATAATTCAGTTAATATTTTAATTTATTGTTAGCTCAAATGAAAAATAAAAATAAATACTGCTTATCAGATTTACACATTTTATTTTATTATTATTATTTTTGCATACTGACTTAATTGCAATTAGCTAATCAACATTACAATTTATTCAGTTATGGTTTTTATACCATCTAAAACCATTTTTGTCATTTTAATGATTTATTTCTCTGCCACAATAATTGTTTAGATAGCTTTAGAATGATCTTCATTTGGAGGCACCTTGAATTGTAATTTTTTATTTTATTTTTTTTTTTATCATTGAGCATATACTGTATGCAAAAATCAATTGAAATGCAAAATTCAAGCTTCACATTTCTGCTGTAAATCCAACTCATATGGAGTTCTCTTATAAGTGCATTACTCTAAACGCCATTTATGGGTTTTACAAACCAAGAGCCAAGGAAGTGATTTCCTTTAGCAAACAGAACATGATGATACATCTTGAATGTGATGTCTTTAAAAATATCTGCTAAATTGATCAATATGCATTTGAGACCAATGCTTAACATACAGCAACTTTACTTTTTTAATCTACTTCTTTATTACTTTGTGGTACTATGAAGAGCTTTGGTTTTTCAGCGTTCAGTGCTCTCAGGCTTTTCCATCTGACAAACACATCCTTATTACCCTGGGACTTCACATAGGATTCCAGCCTCCTCATATGAATCAGTGGATACTGAGAGGTCGTGACCTCTGAGGAACTGGCTAGTGGTGACAATAACAAGAGGGTTGGTCAGAAACGGCCCTCAGGGACACATTTGGAAAGAGAGTTTCCCATGACACCAGGTCAAACCCTTCAGCTCCAGCTCAGAGAAAAGAACATTTAAATTACAAGAGGAATCTGTTGAGGGTTAGCAAGCCTTACATTTTTGCCCGTGCATAACAAGATTTAACTCAACACTGACATGCTTTGCAAAATCCACTAGGAATGCATCGTGGATATACAACTGAAAAAACACTAAATATTTAGTATGTCTTTTGAATGCTTGTGTGTTTTGTTTCCACAAAAACGCATATATAATAATCAGAAATGTTTGTTGAGCAGCATATTATCAGCATATTATGTCAATGTTTACAGCAGAGCGGGCTACAGGAGCAGGTCACGACCTCTGTGACACATGCAGTGAGGTGACACGCGCCCCTCTGCCCGGCCTCTGACCGGACGCTGTCCAATTCAGTCAGTCTGATGACCGACAGAGAAAGACCTTGATTGTTAGCTTTCATCGGCGTATCTGACTCCTGACTCCAGTCAATGGTCTTTTTAAACATGCTCTGCTCATTCATCAATATCATGGAGTAAAAGCGACAGCAGAACGTCAGAAAGAGACGTTTTTACAAGTGGCTTTTGGACCCCAATACATGTCATTTGAATATCAACTTTGTCTCATATGGAGAAATTGAAATCAATAGAGAGCTACAAGTAGTATAGTGCATCAGATAAAGCAAAACTATCCTCATTTTCTGTATTTAATCTTTAAGGAGATCTCATCAGTTTTTTGCTTTCCTGTGGGAGGCTTTTACTTTCCACAGATTAATGTCTTTTGTGAAGGTCCTGGAGAGATTTCAGAATAGCAGCGATGCTGAACTTCACTCATGTAAATGACTGACTCACTGAAATAATGAGTCACTGACTGAGAAGTAGATTAAATTAATGTCCTGTCTCGCTGATTTCAGGCATACAGTCATACACAAACATTTAATGAAAACCAGGTATGACTATACACACACACACACACACACGACCAAACAGAAGTTGTCTCTTGAACTTTGTATTCACCAAAAAAGTCTGACAATTTTCTTGTCTCTTGTATATACACAATACCATATTTAATATTCTAGTCAAGTACGGGGAAAAAAATCCAGTCACATTCGAACAAATGTATGTGCCTTAATAAAAGTCACACAAAGCATTAAAAAAGGCTTTAAAAGCCATTTTAAAAAGCACACATTTTAAAGCAAACCTGAATATGGCAGAAACTTAGGCCAACCGCATGGTAACATAATAAAAATGTAAACAAATATACAAATTGCTAGATTGCATAGTCTTTGTGTTATTCTGGTCGATTTAGCCATTTACCGTTTGTATCCTGACAGCACAGGTACATCACTGAGATGTCTATTTGACATCTGCAAGACATATTTTTTTAATGTTTGCTCATATGCAATACGTTTCCTACAACTGACATCTTAAAGAGGTCTATCAGATCTGGGTACTTTTTAATGCTCTTTGAGTTCTATATTTAATATTTGCATTTGTTTGCTCTATCAGAAGCAATAGCTACATATCTGACTGGGGTTTGTTTTCCATAATTGAATATCATATTGCATATACAGGGCCGATACCGGATGATGCTACAGCGTTTTACACACCACACTTTTACGGGCCATTAAAAAGCTCTGTCCCTTTGCATTTAGCACATTTCAAGTACTTAATGCATTCTAATCCGACATTGACCATGTGCTGAAAGCCATTGTTTGAGCACTTTCACCCCCTGCTGTTCTCCGGCTCCGGGACGCTCGGATTTACCACGGATCCTCTTTTCTTTCGCATCCAGCTTCAAGTCATGACAGCTTTTCATATGCAAACACATGAGCGCAGCATCGACCTCTGAGGATTTGGAAGGCTCAGATCTCCTCCGTGCTGTTTTAATGATTATTGTGGAGACCTTCTTAAAATGCTTATCTGTAGTTTCCATATCAGCGCTTTTGAAATCCCCATCTGAGAGGGAAAGAAGGGGGTGAGTTGAATTGTGACCGGTGGATCGTTAATTCAGGCATCAAACAAACAAACAGCTAATTTCTTCACTATGCGAGAAGCTGTGGTCATTGATTTATCCCAGGACCGAAGGCTTTTCGCTCTTTTTACAAAACACACATTTTACTTCCAGATATCATCAGTCAGATCTGACCATTATACATCACTACACATATCACAAAACCTGCAACCAAATGCAAGTCAACTCATAATGTAGTTTTCCATTTATTTCTAAAATTTTGGATACAAAAAAGAACCGACAGAGAAAATTCCCAGAACATTCTTATTTGGTTCCCAAAAACCTAAGCAAACAGGAACGTTGCACTGACCAGGCAAATGCAAAATTATATCTATTAAGAATTTCAGTCAGGTTTCAGGTCCCATCATAGCACAGAAACTGCGCTTAAAATTACAAATAATATGCTTCTTGCATCAGACTGCATCTTAGTTCTACTTTTACTTAGTCTTAGTGTTGCATTCGACACTAGATCATAACATACATAGATCGATTACAAAACTTTATGGGTGTTCAGGGACACGCTTTATTACAGATCATACCTGTCAAACCATTAGCACTTTATTTAAACGGGGAATCATTTCATTTAATGCCAGTAAAGTATGGAGTGCCACAAGGATCTGTCTTAGGCCCTCTGCTGTTTTAAATATATATGCTTCCCCTTGGTAATATTATTAGAAAATATGGATACATGATTTCTACTGTCCTAGAACTCATCACCACTGATAAACAAACTATAATGTAGAAAGTATCATGTTCTGTGAAGCTGCTATGCAATAATGTGTATCGTGATAAGTGCTATAAAAATAAACATTAATTAACTTTAAATGCAGTTACTAGGTGTTTGCATACCGACCAAAGTCCCTGCAATATTCTGGTCTCTAACATAGTCCCTGTGTATGGAATAAAATATTTAATATTTTAGTCAAGTATGGGGGGAAAAATAGTCCCATTATGAAGCTATAGCTTTTGATACAGCAAACAAATGCAAATGATGGCAAACGCTTGTTGCAAATCCAATATAGGTTAGACAAAGCATAAAAAATATTAAAAGTAATTTTAAAAAGTACAAATAACCATATCTAGAGACAGAGACCAAAAGTAACCAACTGGAAAAGTTGTGTGTTTGCTGGGTATAAATGCAATATGATGCTGTGTGCAAATTCCAGCTATACTTACTCTGCAGTATTTATTTTATTTATTTATTTATTTATAATTTTGGACACTCATAATTGCATGGTAGTTTATGGATGTGTATCACTCAATAAAATGATGCGATAACCTGTGAAACCTGTGTTTCTGCTTTACCACATATTTAAAAAAATAAAATAAATGGCATAAAGCAAATACTCTTTCTTTTTTTTTTTTACAATGCTTATAAAGAAAATACTTTCATTCTCGAACATATTTCCCACTGTACAAATCTAAAATAATGCATTACATGTTTAAATTGTGTAAAAATGATCATAAACATTCATGTCACCAATCTCAAAGCATCATACATGACGACAGAGTAAAAAAAAAATGTCTCGACACACTGCATTAGTTTAAATACAGAGTTAGTGAAACAAATGTTTAGTCTGGAAACACACAGGTTAAAGAGACAGTTGTCCAAAAATGTAAATTACTGTCAACATTTACTCACCCTCAAGTAAATAAATAATGACAGAGCTTTCATTTTTGGTTGAACGAAACCTGTAAGACCACACAGAACTCAAACCAGCCGACGCAGAATAACATGACTAGCTGACAAATATGTGCCAAAACCTCAGAGAAACAAAACAATGGGTGGACATACTGAAACTCAAATATAATCATCAGCAGAAATTGCAATCCACGCCAAAAACAGGACATACATGAACTGAAAACACGTCAGACCACCTCGAGAGGAATGTGGTGGGAACACAGAACACATCAGCTTTCAAAAGTCTCATATCAGTAGATTCATTACGGCAGTATCATCACATCCACAACAAGCTGCACTCATTTATACACATGAAGAAATCTGGCAAATTATGAAAACTCAGCATGGGAAAATGTCAAGATTAAAGGAAGTGTTCATCCATAAATGAAAGTTTACACCAATGATGATGGCTATAACTAAAACGTTTTGAAATAACATAATATAGCAATCATTTTTAGTGTGAATAGGTCTTTACTCACCCTCATGATGTTCCTGTTTTTTGTGTTCTTGACTTTTTGAATTATATTCTACCAAATCATTCTCATAAGGACCACTTTGCATTAGAGAATTTAGTTGCAAGCTTAATTAAATACACCTGAACGAGTTAATTACACTAAAAACAAAAATGAGGACTGGGTCAGTTGAACTCCAAAATGGCAAAAAAGAGACAAGGGAAAATTTACAGAGAGCAGAAATGCCCAAATTTGGCCCGTGATGACATTTGATTTAGCCCACCAAGCCATATCACAAAAAAAAAAAAAAAAGTATAATGAATATTTTTGTTTGAGCATTTTTTTTAAACATTGTTGTGCTTTTTTTTTTGCATTGAAAAGCAAAAACAATACAAGTGAATTTTCATGAAAAATAAATTTTAATTATTTAACTTTTTTTTATTCAATGCATTTTAATATAGTTGAATTTAATAGAATAATATATTATATAATGCAATTTAATATATATTTGAATATACTAATATAATATATTTGGGATATAATGCATTTACTTTTGTCCGATACTTCTTTCTCACACAAAGCTTAAAATATAGCAGACAAGTCTTATCATTGTTATGATACATTTTGTTGTGTGCTTTTGGAGCTTTACAGACTTCATTGTTCTTTAACTATTTCAGCTTTTTCCTTCTCTGCACTTCTCCTCTTCTCTAGCACGCTTCCTAATCTATTTGTCTAATGGCATTGCTGCATATTGTGAATATTGTTGGCTCTGTCGTAAAACTGATTTTGTTCTCTTTGTAATTAGTTTTTGATAAAAGTGCTGCTAAATGCATGTTCCATCAAAGAAAGAGTCATATGAGAAATTGCAATTTATACATAAAGCTGAATAAATCATCTTTCGGTTTGATGTATGGTTTATTAGGAGGACAATTTTTGACTGAGATGCAACTATTTGAAAATCTGGAATCTGAGGGTGCAAAAAAATATATATATATTGAGAAAATCACCTTTAAAGTTGTCCAAATGAATTCTTAGCCATGTATATGATTAAGTTTTGATATATTTACAGAAGTAAATTTACTAAATATCTTCATGGAACATGATCTTTACTTAATATCCTAATGATTTTTGGCATAATAGAAAAAGCTATAAATTTGACCCATGCAATGTATTTTTGGCTATTGCTACAAATATACCCCAAAGGGCTCCAGGGTTTGGAACAACATAAGGGTGAGTAAATTAAAACTAAACCATCCATTTGAGGCCGATGTGAAAACAGCTGATAAAGTGAGGATAAAGTCGAAAGAGTGAATTTTAAACACCATGCAGCATCACAATCATACAAGATATTATTTAAAAGTACACAAAAATGGTTCTTGCCATCATATCCATAAATAAATGTAAAACATAAAATGTTTTGAACTTGTGTCCTGCACATGTCAGTCAGAGTCACAAAGTGTCCTTCACTCCTTTTTCCCAAAGAACTTCCTGAAGACTGATTTGTTGGGAGGTCGCGGGAGGCTCATGTAGTTCGTAACGGGCAGATTGGAGACGGACTGCTGCCAGATGCCATTTGTTGGAGCCGTCACTGTGCTTTTACAGACTGATGGCATCTCTCCATCTCTGATGAATAAAGTCACAGAGTAGCTGGAGCTGCTGTCCTGGCCTTTGCCTGAAGGGGGCGCTACAGGCTTGATCCTCTGATATCTGGCTGCAGAAACAGAGGTATCCACATTCAGCAACAGTACATTTAATAAACATCTATTTGTAGGGCCCTTTGAGTCCTGACAGAATATCAGAATCCAGTCATAAAAATTTAATTTTAATGCATAATGCGGAATGTGCAGAAAATGTTTGATGAATAAATCAAAAGTAGGACTGTACGCTGAATTGAATTGCAACAGCAATACTACTACTACTACTAATAATAATAAAACTTTTTAAAGAAATAAAAATTTTTCTTCCATGTTTTGGTTTGAACAGTAAACCTCCACTGCCAAAAAACCCAAAAGCATTGTTTAATTTGCAACCTGATTACATTTTTACAGTTTTATGCCTCCATTTGATTACAGCAGTTTTTAAACTATAAAGTTAACTTAAAAGTTGCAAAAGTTTTATGAATTCAACTGATTAGTCATGCTTTTTGATTATTAAAACTTAAAACATTAAAATTGATTCCAAAAACATTCAAACTGAAAATGGAATTTAAGGAAAATAAAACCCAATTATAAAATGTATTTCATAGGGCCATAAAAAAATTTTTTTAAACTTGCAATAAATTGTTGATTTTTTATACGTTTCATGATTTCAATTAATTACATGCTTTTTGATTACTAAACGGAATCCAAAAAAATGTACAGAAAAAAAAGTGAATTTGGGTAAAAAATGGAATGTAGGGGGTTAATTGAGTGGAATTTGGGGGAACAAAATAAAACACTACATATGACCCTAAAAAATTATTTTTCTTAAACTTATTATTCAGTTATACAAGTTTCATGCTTTCATGCTGTTTGATTACTCAGATTAAATTTAATCATTAAAACAAACTCCAGAACAAATAAAACGAAAAATAAAAAAAGTATAAAACAGATTTAATAGGCTTTAATACCTGAGGTAAAGGAGTGTGAGCGTCTCTTTTCGTGGGTCCAGCCCTGAACGCTGGACGTAGAGGACAGTTTCTGTCTCCGAGATTCGCCGTTAGAGTCAAACTCATGCTCTACAGAGAGGAAAGAAAATGAATCATTCAACCTCTGTGGCACAAGGGCAGACAGTGCAAGTGAGTAACAAAGTACTGGAGGTGAGAAATTATGTGACCAAGGTGGAAATGACAAAATCCAGAGAGCGGAATAGAAATGCTTCTCCCGAAATAGAAAGCTGCTGACGGCGAACAGATGTGACCATGCCTCATAATGTCTGCATGAAGCTCTGCTCAGTACCAGAGTCCTCTCCTGCCCTCTTTTGGATGCTCAAACTTTTGTCTTGCATATTATTTATTTATTATTTGCATTAGTTGACAGTGTTGTGAGCTAAACTTGTCTCAAGTATACTTTCAAATTCATTATAATAGCATACTTAAGATAAATTATATATTTAAATATTTATTTACTGGACAACAAGGCCAAATACTGATTAAGACATTACTGATATTTATTTTAATAATTTTTATTTAGTTATGAACTTTATTTATTTTACTGCAATTTAAAGCAATTTAAATAGTTAACCACATATTTATACACAATTATTATAAATTAAATACTCCGAGCTATAAGGGATTATAAAATACGACTATAAACTAGAGTCATTTATTTAAATGAGCCTAATTTATATAAATTTGTCATGATAGTAATGAACAGCAGCATTAAATATTAAAACTACTGCAATAAATAAATAAATATATATATATAATTTCCACCAAAACTACATTTATTGGATTTAAATAGTAATAAAATATTCATGATATGAATTCATACATTCATAAAATGTAAATAATACAAATTTCAGAAGCCTTTAATATATTTTTCCCCAATCATTTTATTTATGAGAACCGAACCAATTCTAAAAACTCCCCAAATAGAATATAAAAAAATTAAATTAAATAAATTGTTAGTAAAAAAATAGCTAGTTTCAGGAAAAAAAACTATCCTTACTGTTTCCTTAGTTCAGTGAACTTCATTAACCTCACAGTTTCTTACCACAATGACCTGCATCTGAGAACGAGGGGAGCAACAGATCCTGATGCCTGTGATGGATCAGCAGTCCGTCATTGGTGCGGACCATCATCTCTTTGCTTCGGCCTGAGGCGAGCTGACTCTGTGTTAAAACGGTGGCGGTGACATCATTTCTCATGGGGCAGTGACATTTATCTCCACACTGACAGCCGGTGATAGCAGGAGAATGTCTAGGGAGCGTCGCTGAAGCTGAAGACCCATGACATGTTGATCTGTTCACTACAGAATCGCTAGACGCTGTAGAGATAGGATTTCATGTGAACATGACTGTGGTCGTAAAATGCAGCATGGAAAACTTGTTAACAACGGAGACAGTTAATAGTATACTACCAATGTGTTCTTGGATTCTGAGGATCCACTTCTTCATCATAAATCGGGACGAGGCACTGAGGAGATACTTAGATCCATCACGCAATCTGTGAGAAAATGGTTAAACAAAGTCCTTCAACTGAACCTGTGCAGGTGAAAACGATTGAAACAACTCCTTTCATCTCTAACTGAAACAAACATGAGACGTCCTTTAGTTGTTGGTCATTTACCTCAAGCAAAAGCAGTTGGGTTTTTTGGTGTACTCTGGCGACGGTTCACACACTGCTCCAATTAGGTTCAGAGGAGGGCTGGTCACACAGCTCTATGTGTACAAATATAGAGTCATTTTGGCAAAATCTTACCCTTAGATGCTTTAAGACTGCCATAAACGTAATTCAATCACAATTTAATCACAGATCAACCTTGCAATGCAACTAATGATGTCTGTTTGCAATAAAGGAACAGAAAGTATTCTGCTTGTTAGCAAAGCCAGAACATGAAGTCTTCGAGCTTACCTTGAGTGTATCTTTCTTGTCCTGATAGAAACATATTGTTTGTTTGTAAAGCACAGCATGATAGGAGTCCCATGCCCTGCATGGTGCCTGAAACAGAACATTTTAGTGGTTACATAAAGACCAACCGAAAATGCACTAAACAACATAGTCTGACATTTACCACAGTAGCCTGCAGGTAAAATCATGAGGCATGAGACACAAAATGCTCAATTGTTTTGGTTTGGGTCAAGCAAATATCTGTAATTGTGATATTTACCTTCTTTCCACCCAGTAGTAGTTTGTGTTTCCTTTCCAGTGTACCCTCCATAGACACCAGTTCCGGTTCTTGTCTTCCACTCTGAAAAAGAAAGGTCAAAAACCTTGATATGGTGAGATACAATAATGTCTTTTATTCCTCAGCATTCTGAAAAACGTTACAGCATATACTCTCTGTTCTGGTATGGTCTGCAATTATACTTTGTGTACCTGGATATCATTGTCAATGGTCCCATCCAATCCCATATGAACAGACAGGAGGCTCATGGACTGGTCCTGCAGAGAGAGAAAACACAGCAATTCGTTAATTACCATGACAAAAACAGATTGCATGTGCACTGATCAGAACTACAGCAATGGGCAAAATTATATGAATTGCTGGCCACAACTTAATTTGAAGGCACAGACTTGCTTATAGAACCCTTCAACCATTTAATGCAAATGCTACATAGTGTAGAGCATATATGCTCCCACAGAAAACGATGGGAAATGTAAGGTATTCACCATTATTCTTTCACTGACAAGCTTTGTAACTCATAAGGGCTTCCTTAGCCTCCCACTAAATACAATACTGTGTTGGCGCTCATGAGCGGGCATCTCACAAATATCATTCTGACACTTGTTGAAGGCAGCATAAGTCAGCTACTTAAATCACTGGTGTCCAATCCTGGAGGGCCACCGTCCTGCAGAGTTTAGCTCCAACTGGACCCAACACACCTCCCTGGAAGTTTCTAGTAAATGTTGGGACCTTAAGTTCCTTGGTTAAGGTGTGTTGGATTGAAGCTAAAATCTACAGGACATTGGACATCCAGGAACAGGACTTGGATTAACTCTGTACTGTCCTACAGAGTTAAGCTTCAACTTGCCTCAAAACACCTGCCTGGAAGTTTCTAGTAAGCCTAGTAAGACTTGATAAGCTAGTTCAGGTGTTTAATTTGGGTTGGAGCTAAACTCTAGAGGACAGTGGCCCTCCAGGAGCAGGGTTGGACACCCCTGACTTAAACAGTCCTAAATAACAACAAACTGATTTTGACAGCCAAATTGTAGACCTCACCTTCAGAAACTCTGTTTCCTTCTCATCCTCCTCCTCCTCCTCCTCTTTATAATGGTAGATATACTTTTGTTGGTCCTCTATTTCAGGTATTTTCACAATATCTGAAGCAGTTTCAATATTAGCAACATGTTTGTAAACATTTTCCTGATGTGTGAACGCAGCCCAAGACCTCCTGTCCCCTTCATCCAGAATTTGCCTTGGGTCCTCTTCCCTTGGGTTCTGCTGCTTCCCAGAACCCACCATAGTCTGGATGGATGGTGGCAGTCTGAACTCTGCCACAAGAAGGTTGGGTGCGGAGGACATGACCAACTTCCTGAAAAACACTGCTTGTTCTTTGGGTGAGGGTTCCCTGAGCTGGTCTGACGAAGAGGTGGCCTGGTAACCATTATAAATGATGTCAGAGTTTAGACTCTCTCGGTAGCTGTTCGTGTGGTTCCAGATGTCCTCCAGCTCCTCTTCTTCCTGCTCAAACTGTTGATGGTCAGGATGAACTGGATCATCAACATCGATGGATGAGGTAATGCTCTTGTCCTTGGATAACTTCTTGTTGGAGACTCCTGCATCCTGGGGTGGTACCTTCCCAATGGTCCTCTGAGGCACTGGACAATCTGAGGAGTCCACGTATGGACCCTCAGCACATAACTGGAAGCTTCCAGAGCTGGAGTGACCAGAGTCCACCGAGTCCTCTCTTCCATTAGCTCTGAAGTTCAACACCACATGAGATGCATGGCTGGGAGTGCTGGAGGATTTCCCTGGCCTATGGTACATGTGTCCATTAAGATTGTGAACCATTGTATGGACACTGGGACATACATGAATCTCTGCCATAGTTGAGTTGGGGTTGGCTATCTCTTGGCTAGCATCTTCTGGTGGGCTTACATAGTTCTCTTTGCTGTCAAGTTGAATTTCATTAGCCTCCCAACTAACTAACCCTTCTTTGGTCACAATACTGATCCCAGACAGGTGTTTCTGTTGGATATTGGTCAGATCACTGAGTAATGAGGGACGATTCTCCTCAAGTGGGATGTCTTCAACAACTGGAGAAGGTGGAGAAGGAAATTCATCTTCAGTAAATGATACAGTGTCAAAGCTGATCTTTTTGGAGTCTTTACAATCAATCTTGAGGGTTACTTCATCTGTGGGAATTTGTTTGAACTCTACTTTTTGTGTTGGAGGTGAGCGTGATGTTTTAAAGGTGCTCAGAGCTGTCGGACGATCAACCTGAGGGTCCTGGTGATAAGAGTCTGTCCTATTTAGGCTGCTAAAGATTGAGATATTGCTGTTCGTTTCCAGGAGGTTGTTGGTCTGCTGAATGGTGTCTTCGATGGAGGACGAGGAGTACGGAGAGGTGCAAGGGGAGGAGGAAGCATACAGGGACGTCCTGGGTGAGGAGGAAGAGGGCCTCTGGGATTTGTCTTGGGGAGGCGTCATACTCTCATACACTGCTGTGTTGTTTTCTGTAACATGCATGTAGGTACTTACCTAAAACACAAGGATAAAATTGTTTTAGAGTGTTATCGCCTTTTTTCTTCCATGCATAAAGCGGTTAGCATGCATAAGTATCACACTTCAATCCAAAGTTCACCCTTCAAAGATTCGTCATGCTACTTATCTGATGAACAATGTTCCTAAAAAGCATTTAGGTAGTTAGATCACACATAAAAATGAGCGAATGTCATTGCATTGCAAAACAAAATATACAATGAAGTGGCATCTGCAAATAAGCATTGCTGTAATTTTTAATGAATAGTGTTCATCATCTATTGGATTACATCTTTAATGGATTTTTCCGTACATTTCTGCCATGTGTAAATTAACTGACATTGAACACTGATATGCTACTACTAAATATATTGTAGAAACTTGAATTTCTGTAAAGTTGCTTTGGAACAATTTGCATCGTGATAAGTGCTATAGAAATAAACTTGAATTGAACTGAATTAACGCATACATGAAGTCAGTTATCCTTAAATACAGTTCACACAGGTGTAGTTCATCACATTAACTATCAATCATTTCACAACCACAAAGTGTCTTCATTTTGGACCTTGCAAGTGTGCTTATGTAATCTTGATTATAAATGTGGCTTGGTTTGGCATGTTGTTATCTTATGTAATGACATTCATATTTAAGTGTGACTTAAGTGTCCAAATACTTTTTATGGCCAGTTTAATCCACAATTCAAACACTGAAACATTATTATTTGTATAACCATTTATGTAAATAAGTGTTTTAGTATCTGAACATAGCACTTCTGTGAGTCTCTGGCTGAAACATCTTTTCCTTCACTGTTTCGTCAAGCAGCAGGAATTCACATTTGTTATGGGAAAAAAATAAAATTTTCTTGCATTGTGTGAAGAAAAATGATGCAAAACTTGCCACGACACTGCCAGGATGTTGTAGATGTTTGCCATGGTGCTGCTATGCTGTCGCTACATACTATGTGGTTACCAATGTATTGTAAGGTTATGTTTATTGTGTTGCTATGGGTGTTCTGGGTCATTGCCAGGGCATTACTATGCAGTTGCTAAGGTGTTCTATGTTTCTGTGTGTTGCTATGCTGTTGGTAAGATGTTCTAAGTGGTTGCTAGGGTGTTGCTATGTTGTTGCCAATGTGTTTTTGCCTAGTTGCCAGCATGTCACTAAGCAGTTGGTAATGTGTTCAGAGTGTTGCTATATTATTGCTAATTTGCTAAGGTGTTCTGTATACTTGTCAGGGCAACGAGATCTCTAAGCTGTACCAGGTGGTTGCCAGGGTGTTGCTATGGGACTCTGGGTAGTTGCCAGGCCATACTTCATGGTTGTGTTTTAAATGGTTTTAGTGTGTTGCTATGCTAAGATGTTATATTTGATTGCTAGGAAATTGCTATGCTATTGCTAAGGTATTCTGGACAGTTGTCAAGCTATTGTGATTGGCTTTAAGTGTGTTGCTATGTAATTGCAAAGGTGTTCTAGATAGTTGCTAGGGAGTTGCTATGCTGTTACTAGGATGTTCTGAGTAGTTGCCAGGGTGTAACTATGCAGCTGCTAAGGTATTCTGAGTGTTTTTTTAGTGTACAGCTATGGGATCGCGGAGGTGGTCTGGGTGGTTGCTAAGGAGTTGCTATGTGATTAATATTCTAGATGGTTGTAAGGGTGTTGCTACGTGATTCTGAGTGGTTGCTTACATCAAAAAGCCACACCAAACCTAAGCAAACATCACTAATTAAGCAAAAACATTAGATTTACTGTACATGAGAACAACATTAACAAAAGAACAATAGCAATGCTACACAAGCACACTTAATAAGAGCCATCTGCCCTTAAACATGTCGTCATACACAGCTGTAATGGCTTGACCTTTCACCCTGTGACTAATCTTGTGTTGCTTTGGCAGCCCCAGATCATAAATCACACAGAGAAGTCAGAAGGGCCTTCTAGAAAGTTCACACCAAATTCTCCAGCACCCCTCACTCCTGCTGGGAGCGATTTCAAAACTCAGCGATCATGGGGAGCAAAGGGTGAGGTCACATCTCAGCACCGCACGGCTTTCATGAATGAGAGCTTACGTAAGAGTGAAAAACCCCACTGCATGAATCTTTTCACCTCTCTTATCATCTGCTTCCTTTGTCATTGTCTTCCTACATGCATATCTGGTTAAAACAACCGATTTGCAGCAAATTTTCAGATCTAATAAAGACCCCTGGCCTCTGCTGCTTTCTGACTTATCATGATGGAGCAAGAGCTTAAAGAGTTACACGTAGAGTTGCCCTTAACTAAAGATTTGACTTGTAGTAATTCACTAAAGGCAGTAGTCAAATAATCGCCATCTCCACAGTACAATGGTGTGCCTTTAGAGAAAAAAAGCACCTTTCATAAGGTTTATATAATCGGAGAGTATTTGTTTTTAATTGGTTCATTCAAAAGTAGATGTTTCGATCTTTCTATAGATATATTTCTCATGTTTGTGAGACAGTAGCCTATACGCTTAGTTTCAGTTCATTTTTGTGATGAACTCTAGTTCATGGAGATGGCAAAAAAAATGCATCTTGATTGTTTTCTTTATTTTACAAAAGCACAACATTTTGTTGATACTGTACAGAAGTACAGACGTTTTTCTGAGTGTACAGAAAATAAAAGTAGACCCTTTACAGTCTCGAATGATGTATTGCTCTTATCTGCAAGGGCAAAATTGACAGTAATTTTTAAGATGTTTTCAGGAGAAATGCAAAAAGTGAGCTAACAGCTTCTACACTTCACACAAACACTTCGATAAGTGACTAAAAGTGCACATTTACCTAATTTAATGTGCTACTACTTTCATGTTTTACTTTCAAAAGCCATATTTGAGGTTGATGAATGTTAAATGGAGGTGTGGATTTCCTTCATGGATTTACTGTCATTAACTCAAGGACCAGCCATTAACAATTTGTTCTTCACGTACAGTTTTTCTGTGACTGACTAAAAACCTTTAGGTTGACTAAGCCTCTTCTAGGCTATTAGGGGGGCAACACTAGAGAAAATACTAGAAGTTTGCTCTGTTCCTCACGCAAAGCTATTGTATAGGCGCAAAATAATGCTTTGACTTTGACTTTGTGTGATTACACTCTGATCTCTAGGGTCTCATTTGTAAGTGGTGACTCAATATATGCTAAAAGCTAAAGGGGCACAAAATAAAAAATCCTGCTGACAGATATCATAATGCATTTGAATTTATACAATATGACAGCAGACACTTTCCCACAAGCGCTAATCTTCCTGATGTTTTCCAAAAAATCTACTGGATTACATGAGAGCTGAAAAACCTACAGCAATGGCCAAAATTTCCCAAATAACTTCTAATACGTACTTCACATCTAATACTCCACTTCACAGACCCTAATGGCATAATAAAAGCCCCAAGAATATTGCAAATCCATTTAAGGCTACTAAATGCTACTATATTTGTAAACTTCTGTAACCGTTCCAAGAAACACATGCTTTTTATTTTTGCTGCAATTACTTGTTCCCTAAAAATGTTCCCAAAGACAATTTTGTAAACAACCAGAGTGTTTGAAACGAGGCTTTATATGTGTATTTTGAAGATTTTCTCATCCTGGCATTACATCCTGGCATTACCTGGCCATAGCTGTTAGTAATCTCCACTTAACCACAGTGACCCCTCTTCCGTCTCTTTCTCTTTCCAACCACGGTGTAAATAAATGATCAGGCCAATGGCAACTTTTGAGAGTAGCATATGATTAGACAATGATTATGAGATTTACTGCAATGCTTTAGTGACCAAAAAAAATACACTGAGATGTTTCGAGATCGTGATGTTAGTCAGTCCATCACACTACAGTCCTCATGCAGACACACACAAGTAGTGCTGGGAAGATTACTTACAAATTGTAGTTACTGATTCCAAATTGCATGACAAAAATGTTATTTTTATATTTTAGGTATTATAATCAGACTACTTTTTGATTACTTTTAGATCACTTTTGTATGGAAGCCTGTTGACACCACTAAATAAAACTCACAATTCAGAGTTTTTTTCTCCGTATTGAGTCATATAAACTTGCAATTTTGAGAAAAAAACAATTCTGACTTTATTTATTTTTTATTTGCATTTGAGAATTTATATCACACAATTAGGAGGGAAAATTGTGAGATAAAAACATGCAATTTTGACTTTATTACAATTGTGAATTTATATCACGTAATTCTAACTTTATTACTTGCAATTGCGAGTTTAAAACATGCATTTACAGCATAAGAAAAAAACTCAGAATCGCAATATACAAATGCAATTCTGACTTAATATCTCGCAGTTGTGAGTTTATTTCTCACAATTCTGAGAAAAATGTCATGAGTACGGGAAAACGGACTTCCATACTTTTGACCTAACTTGTTTATCACATTGATTCAAATAGAATAATCTTGTAAAATATTGATATAAAAATATGAAGAGAAAGAAAATATATTTTATTCGTTTTTTTTTTATCATGTTACATTATGTCAAAGTTTCCCAAACTGGAGTTTGTGAAGGAACTAATAATTAATTACATCATAAAAATGTTACATTTACATAAATAATTTTAAAATAATGGTGTTTGAAAGACAAAAGCCTTCCAAAGACATATTAATACATGGTTAAATAAATCAGTGATGATTGAAAAAATATAATTTGTTTAATCAGTAGTTGATACAATGTTGGGATGTTGAGAAAACACCAGTTTTTTGAAAATCCAGTGGTCAAATATTTGGCATCAGTTTTCTGTGTAATTATAGCCATCTGACTAATGACTGGACTTTGTGTAAATGTCAACAAAACCTTAGAAAGGAACATTTAAATGATGGAAATATTTATGAATATAGTGTGTGATTACTATGTAATCAATAGAAAGTAACTGTAGTCTGATTATGAGTATTTTAAAAGGTAATATAATCGAACTACAAGTACTTAATTTTGGGAATCCAGATTACATGTAATCAGTTAATACCCAGCACTGCACACAAGTACCATGTTTCTGTTCACTCGTGCAGAGCTACTGATCAACTATATTTACCTCTTCTGCACTGTGTCGATAAATCTTTTATTTCGCTTTAAACTACCAAAAAGCCCCTGGCAGAGCTTCCAAAAACATTTACAGGCAGAAGAGTGAGACTCAGCAGGCTGAAGGGGAAGGTACAAACAAAACAGAGAAGGGTGTTTTTGAGGAAAGAGAAGCAAAATGTAAGAAGGCTGAGAGGGATATAACACAGAGTGATTTTTAATCATTCTCACCCTGTGCACAGGTTCAAGCACCGGCACGCCACCTTCCCTCCCAGGCTCTTGCACCTGGATTTGTGTGTCTCCAGAGTTACTGAAGCTGAGGATGAGGTTGACAGTGCCTCCTAAAGCTGAAGGACTGGGTTCCTTTAACACCAGGTACGGCGAGTCTGGCCTCTCTAAATGACCACTATCATCGCTTCCCTTAGGACTGACACCCTTCATCACCTCGTATCCATAATCGTGCTGCAAACGGTCCTCCATGTCACCAGGGGGAGCACTTGTGAGGCTTTCGGTTTTCTTCTGAGAAGCCTCGGGTGAGGTTTCCACCTGAAAAATGGCAAAAGGTGAGGAGACTGCATCTTTGGGTCGATCTTACGAAAACTGTCAAGGATTTTCAGGTCACTTTTCATAACACAAGATGGAAAGAAAAAATATGTTTTAAATAGAGACAAAAACATATCGTATTTTAGGACTTTTAAGATTGCTTGCATTGTGACATTATTTGACAATTAAGCACATCAATTTCCCATTACTAAAAAAGCAACAACAAAAAACTGTATTATACTCTATATTTTATTCTATATTAATAAAATAGTAAAGTTTGTTTGCATTGTGATTGTTTCTACATTTAGTACCGTTCATTTAATACATGCTGATTTAAATATAAAACAATCACTGCATTTGCAGTATTTTGTAACTTTAAAACAAAAAAATAATAATGCAATACAAAAATTATTAGACTGAAAATAAGTGGAATTATAAAAATCTTAAAGATTAGGTTTTTTATTTAAAAAAAAACATTTATTTATTAATATATTATTCTTTTTTAATTTTATTTTTTTGGGTTGATCTCATGAAAATGGTCAAGGATTTCAGGAGCATTAAGATGGTTTGCAATGACATTGCATTTATACATTTAGTAGCATTTGCTGCATTTAATATAAACTGATGCAAAACAAATTAATTTATAAAATGGTGAAGTATTGCTACTTTTACATTTGGTATATGCTAATGTAAATTGAAAAATCACTGCTTTACAGTATCTCTTTACTGTAAGATATTTATTGATCGATACAGATATTATTTAAGATAAATCAGAACATTTTCCATCATCAGTTTGATCAATCAACTACTCATCAATTTGATGTTTCTTTACAATTGTATGTACAACAGGAGTGATGAAGTGAATTATACAGTCCAATCAGTTTTTAATTTGTGCACCATGGCTGATTGATTGATTGACTGATCCAAAGAGGGATAAGTTCCCAAATGAATGGGTTCTACCTGTGTTTGCGGGCTGCAGACCATGGTCTCAGAGTAAATAGCGTCTGTCTGAGCTTCTTCAGCTTTCTGTCTGCTCAACAGCTGATCCTTCTGAGCCCTCCAGTGGACCAGGATCCATCCCAGCATGCACCTCAGCTCCTCCATCCTCTCTATGATCTACACAACACATAATAAACAAACCGTTTTAATGTTCAGTCATCCCAGAAGCAACTGAAGCAGATATTAAAGGGATAGTTCAGAAACCACTCTCATTTACCCTCAAGGCATCCTAGGTGTATATGACTTTCTTTTAAAGGTACAGTATATATAAAAAAATATCCTTTATAATATATAAGATTTATAATGGCAGTGAATGGGTGTTATTTTACAATAGTACAATTGATGACCAATAAAAGTGCATCCATACATCATAAAAAATGCTCCATAGGACTCTGGGTAGGGACGGGTAATTTTAATTGATAATAGTTATAAATTAATAATTAAAATTAATTATAATAGCTAGAGTTTACAGTTTAATTAAGTTTTAAATATGGAATTTTTTATTACAAAAACCCATGGATTTGCTTCATGAGGCCTTTATTAACCCTTCGGAGCCAAGTGGGACACTTTTTATGAAGGATGGATGCACTTTATTGCACTTCTTTTGGACTATTGAATATCAACACTCATTTACAGCCATTATAAAACATGGAAGAGCAGGAAAATGTTTTAATATAATTTTTACATTTAATATGTTTGTTTCATCTGAAAGAATAAAGTAATATACACTTAGGATGGCTTGAGGGGGAGTAAATCAAGGGGAAATGTAAAGAAAGCTTATTTGTGACTGTCTACCATCTTGTTGAGGTGATGCTCATCGTCAAACAGTTTTTGTCCAGCCACAGCGAGCTGATCAAACTCCTCGAACTTCTGCTCTATCTGCCGATCCAGAACCTCAACCAGAGGCTCCTGGTTCTCTCGGCTTTGACGCAGAGCACTTTCGGAGAAAATACAGGAGCGGGTGTCTTCCGTCCAAGAGCTGTGGGAGAGAAGAGAGGTGAAGACAAGCGCTTCAGGCCAATACACAAGCTCAAGATGACGCTTTCCAGACGTTTCTCCAAACACATTAAGAGAACACCATGTGAACAGACGTCTCCCATCAATAAATCAAACATTAGCTCTGCAAATTATATTCATAGAACATTCCTGGTGAATTACACACCGAAAACATGTGCAGCTCACATTTCACCTTCAAGGACCTTCGTGATTTTTTATTTATTTATGCCATTATTTTCATGACAATTAAGCAAGTTTCCCTCAAATTTGCATTACTGTAATGTGTCCATTATACTGTATTTCCTAATTAAAAAAAAAAAAAAAAAGATAAAAATACAGTTTTTTCGGGACTATAAGTTGCGACTTATAGTCAGGTGTGAATAATTTATCAAAATTAATTTGACATGAACCAAGAGAAATGAACTAAGAGAAAACATTACCGTCTCCAGCCGCCAGAGGGCGCTCTATGCTGCTCAGTTCTCCTGTAGTCTACACTGAAGACATAGAGCGCCCTCTGGTGGCTGGAGACGGTAATGTTTTCTCTTGGTTCTTAATAAATGCGACTTATATATGTTTTTTTCCTCATCATGACATATTTTTTGACTGATGCGAGTTATACTCAGGTGTGACGTATAGTCCGAAAAATACGGTAAATAAATACATATTAAGTATTTACCATTTATGGTAGTTTTTGATCTAGTTTTAATTTATGCTGGTTTAAATTAAGTTTTTTTTTTACTTGCACTATTGCATTGTCTGGGCACATTACAGTAAAACAAACTGAAACAGAAACCTGCTTAACTGTCACAAAAATAGTGAAAAAAAAATTATATTTATAAATTACAATTTATGATAAAAAATTACAAAGGAATTAAAATGACTTTTATATATGGTAAGCATGTATGTATATATATGTGTGTGTGTGTGTGTGTGTGTGTGTGTGTGTGTGTGTGTGTGTGCGTGTGCGTGTGTGTGTGTATTACATACAGTAAATTTAGTTGTTTTTTTATTTTAAATGATCTACTACTTTCTATTTATTATTAATGTGTGATAACACAAATAATCAAAATTTAGGGAGAACTGTCACAATATATGTCATGAAAATATTGTAATGCAAAAAATGTCCAATGGTCCAATTTATTTTATTTTTTTTAATTTATTTAAAAAATAAAAATGGAAGGGGCATGATTTGTACATGTTCTTGTGATGTCAATCTTTAACAAAATGAGAAATAAAATGAGGTCTCATTTAATCGTTTTATCACTGACTTACATCATTGCCAGATAGTTCCTTAAGAAATACCGCAGATGTCTGAACTGCAGGAGTCTCTTCTTGTTTTCAGTCACACTTGTGCCGAGCTCGTCCCAGACGTTCAGGCTGGTCTGAATCTCATTCCCTACAGCGGTCATCCTCTCCGGACACACGTCTGACAAACGCCTCGCCAGACTCACCAAGGCCTCGACCTCCTCCTTCAAGACCCCGAATTCAGCCTGGACGAAGAAAACACGTCTAGGTTTAAGTTCACAATTGCATACTAGAATCCAACTAGTGCGTTTCGCAGCATTAACCCTATGCAAACTGTGCAAACTCGTACGGTTTTGAACTTTCAGTGCTTTAAATCTTTTAACTAAATGCTTTACATATGCATTGCTGGCATCGCTGACAGAGTTTCTGAAGGTAATTAAAAGTGTTAATAAGAATCAAGCCGCTCTGTGTTTCAGTCCGGCGCCTGCAAAACAGAGATTGTCAGATGCTTTGTGCATGAGCATCAAACTATTTTTGGGGTTTCCTGAAAGATGTGTTTACGTTTGCACGCCATCGAGGTATTATTGCATTGTAACGCACCCACACAATGCTGTGGTCTCAAATGAATCAACCGACACATACAAATACACATCATAAACGCCAAAAACCTGAACACAATGGAGTCCTGTGTGGATAATAAAGGCATGTGTGGGCTCACTTCATTATCGAACAAAACAAGGGTCTGGCTGAGCCTCGGTGGATGTCCAGCTTCAACCACAACAGGAAACAGATTCTAGAAACAATGTGCTAAAACAAATTCATCACAAGAGGTGGGAGAAAGACGTTTCCATTAGATCAACACCAGGAGGTCACGGCAAACAAGATGCTTCCTGTTCTCAGAGCGCTTTCACTGGTCAATGCTTCGGACGTGTTATTGTGTATAAAACACTGGGTTGCTGTCTTACTTTAAAAAATATATATAAATAAAACAACAACCCCACAAAAGGGTGAATCACATGAGAGCATGTCCAGGTAACATTTCACAACAAAAATCTGCATGAATAAAATCAGCTCAGTTTTTACCACCATGAATTTTATTTTAAATGTAAAAAAATGTTGTTGTTTTTTTGTTTGTTTTTCAATACTACTACGACTACTACTAATTAATAATGATGATAATAATAATAAATAT
Organism: Carassius gibelio; assembly: GCF_023724105.1. Taxonomy (NCBI): domain Eukaryota; kingdom Metazoa; phylum Chordata; class Actinopteri; order Cypriniformes; family Cyprinidae; genus Carassius; species Carassius gibelio. Next base: position 2,666,717 of record NC_068383.1, read on the forward strand.
TATTATTAATAAATATAATTATATCTTTTTCATTTCTTGTAATTAATTCTTATTTTTATAACTTAATTGTCATGGAAATAAATGCAATAATAATATTTATAATAATAAGATGTATTTTTTTTGTTACTTAACGGTCATGAAAATAATCACAGCATGATAATCACAATAATATATAACAATAATAATAATAAACAATAATTAAATTTTTTACAAAATAATAAAATAATACACAATCTTATAAAATTATATAATATATTTATATTTGTAATTATTTTAATGTGAGTATTTTCCTGAAAATGCTGTAAAAATAATCTGTATTAAAAAAGATACATTGAGGGCAGAACAACAACAATACAATTATTTATAAATATTTTTCAATTTAATTTAATTATTTTTCTTTTATTATTATTATTATTATTATTTTTATTATTTTTTGCATTACAGCAGCAAGATTGTTAGGAGAAAATAGCTTTAACTGTCATAAAAATAATGTAGCACTGCCTAATAATTTACCGGTCTGTATGAGCTTAGGTTTCGTGACATTCACCCTAAACTCTAAACACATTCTTCTCTAGCAGAACCCGTACCTCCAGCTGGTCCTGGTACTCCTGCAGGTCATCGAGACCGCAGCGATCCGGCTCACATCTCACTGCCATCTCACTCTCCATCTCCAGCACATCTACGGCGAGTTCGGCACAGCGCTGCAGACACTGCTCCATGCGCGCCGACACTATGGCATGCTGGGAAACGAGGCAGAGATGAATAGGACGGAGAATAATGAATGTCAGGTCTGCCTCAACACAAACAAACGTTAATGTGACTCTACTCACCCTGGCGAGCAGCTCCTGGATGCTCTGGTCATGTGACTGCGAGCTGCCCCGCTCCCGCATCGTGTCATTAAGCATCTCAACGGCTTCTCTGAGCTCCTTCACAGGGTTCCCAATGGCTTCCATCAGGGGCTCATCATGTCCTTTCACCGGCAAGCCCAAAAGAGACGGTCCAGAGTCAAGCTCACTGCACAGCGGCTGGAGGAACACAGTTCAACAATGAATAAACCAGCTCTCTGGAATACTTGATTCTGATTGGTCGATCCTGCCATGCTGATCACATATTTCTGTTTAATGGCACTTGACTGTATAATGAACTGTTTCTTTCCAACACAGCTGTGCTAGTTTGATGTCTCATATCACTCCATAATCTCTTTGATCTCATATAATACAATCATTTAAACTCAAATCAGTATTGCATGTCTACTTCAGATTTCATTGCACTTCTTCACTTATTCTGAATGTCATTATGAAATAAAATCTGAATTGTTTTGGCTTTGAGCTGAAAACTCTGAAAACTCATAAAAATGGGTAGAAATCACAGAAATTACTAATAATAATAACAATACACAGCACATGCACACGATTACTGATTATTACATTATTAAATTATTATTTTTAAAAATAGATTCATCAGTGTAATATAATAATAACATTATCATTTTAGTTCATAAGTTTTATAAGTACACAGTAAATAGTTATATGTTAATTAAATAAAATAATATAATATTAATTCATATGTATATCAAATTTATATATTATGATTAATGCAAATTATTAAAATATTTTTATATTATTTTAAAAGTATTATTTATAGCAATAATAATACTAATCCAACATAAATATATATTATGGAAACTGAAATGAATGGGACCATAGATGATGCTGACAATAATTCAGACATTTTTACAGTGCAGCTCGTGGATTGTTGTTCTATGGTGGTTTGGAACAAGCAACCTTTCTGGTTATCACTAAACCATGCAATCTTCTTATGGTACACTTGATCTCTAGTGCTAACAAATACATGGGTTTGATTCCCAGAAAATGCACGAAACCTTGGCTCCGATAAGAGTCACTTTGCATAAATGCATCCGTCAAATGCATGAACATAAATGAAGTGGAAAAATTTAACCCATAGCTAACCTGTCCCAGGGTGCTGTAGTGACTTTCCTCGAGCTCCAGCTTCTCCAGGAAGTCTGTGAGCATCCGTGTGTCCTTCAGCTCTGAGCTCTGCTGGGTCAGTGCCATCTGCACACTGCTGAACCTGAAAGAAACAAACATGCTCATACATCCGAACACCGCAGCGCAAACAACATCTATCCGAGTCGAACCGGTGGCACACACTTCTTCTCCACGTCCTTCAGCCGTGCACGAAGCAGCTGAGTGTGAAGATGTCTTTGACCGCTCAGATGATCTACTTCCTGTCTGAGTGTCTGCAGCTCCAGACGTCTGTCCTCCAGCTCCTGCTCCAGCTGGCAGCTCTCTAGCTCCGCCACGCTCACAGACTCGGGGTCTCCAGACAGAGACGGCTGTTTGATGGACAGCTCCACCTCTTCTAACCACGCCTCCAGACTGGCCAGAGACTGCAGCATCCACACCACCTGCCAATCACAGCCAAACAACTCACAGTGATCAATAGTGAGTCTGTCACAGTTTATACAGTGCACAACTCACAAATACACTCATGAGACAGAGCAGACCATTGCATTGTGAGATATTATATTCTATGATTCGATACTGAACAATTAACAAACTGTGTGCATTTGGCAAAAATTTGTTTACTCTGGATTTTAAATTACATTTTGTGACTATTTTGCCTTTTGGCAGTCCAATATAATAATGAGTAAAAGAGATTGAAAGAATGCAAATATGACCTAATATTTAATAAAACATATATATATTTTTGCCCTTTTTATGTTACTTTCATTTTGTTTGCTTGTTTGTATTATATGCATTCAACTTACAACTTTTGTATTGTGACATTATTTGCAAGATAATTAAGTGCATTTTCCATCTAAAACCAATGATTTTTTTCTGCATTCCCCTTTACATTTTCAAAACGAATATTAAATGCAACAAAACAAAAATAAATTGTATATTTGATAATCAAACATTGCACAGATTTTCTTCATGCACCGTACAGTATTTATGTGAAGCAGTATGCAAAATGCAATGATCATTATTTCAAACAGAAGTCTGCTACATTTTTGTTACACAACCTTATTACGTTGCATGTTTAATCCATCTTGTAAACTAATAGTGTTTTTACATTTTACTACAGTTTTGTGTAATAAAAAAAAAGAAAAGAAGTCAAATTATGTTTTGATTGACACTGCAAGTTGACTCTTGATGTTGCATGCACATGCAGTGTGCTCTACTGTAGCTGTACTGTATGTGGGCATTTCTAGGCATAATAAATGGCATATTTTTCTCAGTATATACACTGCACAATATTTTCTTTTATTAACACTAGGCGATATACCATTCCAAACATTCAGGGGAACAGCAGATATATGTACCCTGTAGCTGAGCTCGTCTGAGAGCTTCAGGACCAGTGCGTTCCTCTCATGTCTTCTCTTCAGCTCGTCCCACAGAACCTCCAGCTGACTCAGAAACTCCTGGATCCTGATGCTTCCCGGATGCTGAGCCCTCACCAGACTGTAACCCTCCTGAAAGCAAACAAGAGGTCTGAGTTACCATTTTAAATAATTCATACATACATTTTTGTTAAATATATAATATGCATATTATTTTATGTACTGTAATATGAAAATATAATTTGTATAATATTTATTTTAAGTCTAATTTCTAGTTAATATAAATGTGTAATTTTAATAATAGTAATTTTCATTATGGTATATTTTTTATTTACATGATATTAATATTTTATAATATTTATTAGTATAATATACATTTATATCATTGTTATAATAAATTATATTTGCATGTATGTGTGTACCGTATATATTAGTTAATATAAATATAATTGGTATAAATAAAATTAATGCTAATTCAATAAAAAATATAGTAGTATTAAGTCAAACCAAGTACGATTTGAATTTTATTATTAATGAGCATTAATAATTATTATAAAATGTGTTAATTATAATTAAGGTTTATAATATTTATTAGTAGCAGGATTTAATATACAAAAACACTTTTCAGTTTAGGCAACAGCATCAATCCCGAAGACATACATTAAGACAAAATACAACAACAAAATATGGCCAAAACCACCACAAAATAAAACTAAAAACACTATTTTATGTAATTAAATCAAAACATATCAAATGACTCACTCTTTTGAATCAGCTCACTGAAACGAACCATCCAAACAAATTAATTTGCTACAATGTATCAAACTCACACAATATTTCACTGATAAGCAGAAAGAAAAATCATAAAATACACAACTTCATTGCTTTAATTTAATTATGATTTAAACTAGAAAAGTAATAAAATAAAAAAAATAAAGGATTTATTCTTAATAAAATGTAGCATGCAGTAAAGAATAGCTGCACTACATTTATACTTGTTGGAAAAAGTAGCTGCTTCTAAACTTTATTTATTAAATTTTTTTACACAACAACTGAAGTCAAGTTTAATTTCCAGAAATTGCATTAGCTGACAAAGGCGAGACTGAACAGTATTAAATGCTGACTGTAAACCTTGAAGTGCTTGCGAAGCTGATGACGCAAAGCAATAAATAACAGTATCATCTGCATAAAGATGATATTTAATGTTAAGGATGTTATCACAAATATTATTTATGTATAACGAAAATAAAATAGGTCCCAAAACTGATCCCTGAGGGACACCCTTTGAAACTGACAGGACAGATGACATGTGTTCTGTCTGTCAGGTATCTATGCACAGTTGTTGTGTAAAGCCAGTGAACACTGACCTTCTTGAGCAGCTCTATCCTGGCTCTGTTGGACAGGATATCCTGTTCCAGTGAGGCCTGACGCCTCTTGGCTGCTTCGAAACCATTCGGCCCGGCCAAACTGCAGATCTGAGTGGCCTTCGCAACGCTGTCTTTGAGCCAGGAGAGAGTCTGTGGAGAAGACGGAGAGAACATGAACACACAGGCAGCAGTCAAAGAGTCCTACAGTTTGACATTAGCACTAACACAACACTCTCATAATCAAAATACAAACAACACAAATATGAAACATGCAAATAAAATACATATTTTCACTAGAACTATGTTTGATTATATTTAAGTAAGCTATTTAATTAATTCTAATAATATTTATTCTAGGTTTTAGCATATAATAATAATAACAAACAATGCATTATAATACTAAACAAAGTGTAATTAAAAAAAATAGTATTTTTTATTGATTAATGACTATTAATGTATTAAAATACATTCTAATATATATCAGTATAACATGCATTTTTTATAATATTGCTATTATCAATCTATCTATACATATATTATTTTCTATACATATAATTTATATAAATAAAACCGATTCTAATTAATTTCAAATTTATCAATTAAATAAAATTCATATTTGAAAAGTCTGATTTCTAATTAATATTAATAATATTAAATTAATTATAATTTTAGTAAAAAAATTATAAGTGAAAGATATTCACTTTTATAATATTTATCAGTATAATATAAATAGTGTTGTTTTAAATAAATTAGCTATATTAGTTAATATAAACAATTTATATAAAAATATTTGATGCAAATAAAACATTAATGTTATTTAAAGTCTGATTAATTTTACAATATTATTGTAATAAGATTTGTATTATTATTATTGATAATTAATAATGTATAACTATCATTTACAAACAAAGACAAACCCCCTCACAAAAGAAAAAGGCCGTAGTGTTTACAACTGTGACGCTTTCTCAGTTTCAAAAGTATGTGAAACATTTAAAGTTCGCGGCACAGAATCTTTCAAATAGCTTACATCTGAGAGGTTTACACACCGTTCTGTTATTATGGCGACATTTTCACAACTAGAAATGTGACGATGAACGAAATGAACAGTGATTGGTTGTTTGACATGTCAATCAAACAGCCTCATGGGCGGGTCTTTGCCAACTGAAAGCTGCTATGAATTCCAGACCTTCAGCTGTCAGTCTAAAGGTCTGGCTACGCGAAACAAAGACCTGTCTGACCTCTGAACCGCTGACTGCTCGGCACAGACTGGGTTCAGAAGCTGCCGGCTGCGTTTTCAAGCCAGAACAATTCCTGGAAGTCACACACACAAGCTGATCCTCATGCAATAAGCAAAGACCCATCAATCAACCTCTCAGGAGTTTATTCCGGAGCAGTCCGAACTCTCAGATGAACCGCGGTAAAGCAGCGAAGAGCTTTTCACAGCACAAGCGATGGTGTAAGTCTTGTGTAACGGTGGAGTTATAAATAGGCACCTTGTCTGCAGAAACGGTGAACTTCTGGAGTTGTGTGTGGCTGCTGGACTCGGGCCTCAGTGCGTTCCCACTGTAAAGCACCACACAGGACTGCTATTTAGCATGCATCTTTAATTTGCATGCATGCAAACATTTTCCGAAGTGAAAATGTCACCTTTCAGTGTGGAGTTTGAGGGTGACATCGCTGGCACAGGCACGCGGTGCGATCTCTCCTGCATCCCGGCTGTCTGAGGGCTTCCCATAGTGCTCGGCGTCTCTCCCGGCCTGTGGAGGAAAACAGAAGGAGCATGTTCATCCAGCAGACACTGATGTGTTTAAGCGCCTACAATGGAGCATTGTATGCTGGTTTAAAACACGGTGGTCTGTCGTGATACTGGTGCGTCATACGCCGTCCTGAACTGCGTGGTTGGCTGGTAAACGGGGGCTGAATATCAGCATGCGGCTGGAGGTGCGGACAGTGTGGATGCAATCCCAGACAGAAAGGCAGTCACTTTTTTTTTTTTTTTTTTGGAAAGCTACAGTGAGCACCGCTTTTCACATGAGGAAGCCAACATGGGAAAATAATTATTCTGTATAAACGCCATGTCTCGATTAAAAGGTCTCTGCTTTTTCATGAACATTACATCAGCTGTGGACAACATAAGTCTAAACTTAAGATTTGAGGAAAAATAATCAGCATTGTTTTTATTGATGCTAAGCTATTAAATGTATTCTAGACTTCTATATTATTATATGTGATGCAAACATTATTTATATTTATTACAAATATTTGCTTTTAATAAATTCTTTATTTTATTCAGGAGGGATGCCCTAAATTGATAAAAGTGACATTTATAATGTTAAAAACATATATATATATACACACACACACAATTTATTATTAATACAGTTTATGCAAATATAATTTTGATTTTTTTAGTTAACTCATTGTATTTTAAAAGTCTCATTTCTAATTAATATTAATCATATTAAAATAAGTATAATTTCACTAATAGCCATTTTCATGATTCTTATGGCTAATTTTAATTATTATTAAATATGAATTATTATTGATTAAATTAATTTTACAATATTTATTTTAATATATTTATTTAATATAAATTTTATAATATTGCTATTTTATTCTTAATATTTATAATTTTAGTTCATATAAAAATTATTAAAATAAAATGAAAGCATATTTAAAACATAATAATATTAACATAAAATATTACTATTAAAATTACTATTTAAAATTACGTTTTCTAATTAATTGACAGTATTATTATTATTATTATTATTATTATTATTATTATTAAAGTATAATTCTGGAAAATTACGGTTTCCACAAAAATATGAAGCAGCATAACCATTTTCAGTATTGATAATAATCAGAAATGTTTCTTGAGCAGCCAATCATCATATTAGAGGGATTTCTGAAGATCATGTGACGCTGAAGACTGGAGTAATGATGCTGAAAATACAGCGGAGCATCACAGAAATAAATTACATTTGAATATACATTTACATAAAAAACAGCCATTTTAAATTATAATAATATTTTACATTATTAATGTTTTTACAAAATATTTGAAATTATACTGTACTTACAAACAAATTTTTTTACCTACAAATGTAAATTTTAAGGACAGAAAAAGTTTCGTTAACTGACCGGTGGGATGTGTCTTTAAATGAAGGCAAAAGAGATCGGAAAGAAATACTTTCAGTGGATAATGATTTCAATCACAAGCTTTTTCTTAAAACAACTTATCATAAGGTTTGATATACAGAATAGGTCAAATTAATAATGTGATTATTAAATCAAATTAAATTAAAAATGCCCATCCCATTTATAAAGCAAGTATAAAACGATTCTATGAATGCTTTAAAAAAACAACAACAATGTTTTGACCAGGACATAGAAAGTGAAAATAATCATTGCAAAACTGCAACAGTGCTGTCTTTCAAAAACGGACAAAACCTTTGTTCGTGCAAGGCACCGAATCGGCTCATTTCTGCTTTTATGGCGGCATATGAATCTGCTCTGGGCATTCTCTGATTATGAGCTCAGGATGAATGAGTCAGAGTTTGGGAGAGAGAAACGCGTGACGCTGGAGAGAAAGAAAGAAACAGTCGCCTGAGAAAGTGTCATTAGGAGAGCACAGCAAATTTACAAGGCCTAATAGTACGTATAAACACGCCACTCAAAGAGTGCAAGCCTCGAGTTTAATCACACAACGGCACGTTATCAGGCTATTCGTGAGGTCAAGCCTTTGAATAACAATTACACGCTCCGACGTCTCTCCTCCACATGCCTGCTTCAGATCAGTCCAGGCTTTACTTCAAACTCCTGCGCTTTTCCTGCATGATGACAACTAAGGGACAGTGGATAATGTCACAAAAAAAGCTCTCGAATGGCTTCCTCTGCTCGTTCCCAGCACTGTATTTCATCAGCTCTCTCTGCCTCTTCCAGTGTAAAGATGTGGAGTGATGTCAGCCAAACACTCGTAGCACATACGAAGCTTGTGGCGAGCCATCTGGGAGCCATTATGCAGAAATACAGGCCTCTTCGTCATGTTTACCTCACGTCACTAAACAAGAAGTCTAGTTATTCACACACACACACACACACACTCACCAACAGATGGATGCGATGCCTCAATGTGTAAAAATACACAGGTTTAGACCTTCTTGAGCTGAAACAATCTTTAATTAAACCAGGGAAGTTGGTTTTGGTTTGGGTTTTGGGCACTTTATTCGACTAGCTATACACCAGCTTGACCTATGGAAGCATGTTTACAACACTGAATAACAGTGTTTGGAATAACGCCGTTTAAAAGAACGGCGTTAGGTAACCACGTTATTTTTTCAGTAACAAGTTAATCCAATTAATTACTTTTCCCGTCGTTACAACGCCGTTAACATTACTGGACGTTAAATGCGGTGCGTTACTATGCATTGATTTAATAAACTATATAATCCGAACGCACCCCTGGCTCACACAGCGAGTGAGGAGGTGGGTTAATAACACAGACAGTAAGGTTAATAACGAGATAAGCGATTATGATTGGCTAAGGCGGAGTCATGTGTTTCATGGTAGCCAATCAGAGCCAGTGTTTTTACACACATGCCAACACACGCGGCAGCGGCGACACACAAACACGCAACAGCTAAACAGAGATTCGCAGCAGAGATGGCGAGTCAGGAGCAATCCTATGAAAAGTTGGTATTTTCAAGGTAGAGATATAAGCAAATTAATTGTGGTCAAAGGCAAGAACGTGCATGTAATATGTTGCCTACATTATGTCCAGAAGCGAAGACTTTGTCGACATCCATTGTAAGCAACTCTTAATTTAATGAAGCATCTTACAACGACACACGCATCTACAAAGCTAGTGGTAAAAACACCTTTCTTACAAAGATAATACTTGAAGTGCAGGATAAAACTCTTGTTGTCTTTTGATGTGCAATACATATCGAAAGTTATGTATGAACACCTGTCTGTTCTACCCGTTTCAACTGACTTGAAAAAACGACTAAATAAAATACAAATTCTTCGACATATAGCAACTTTTTTTTTTTTTTACAGTAACGCAAATAGTTACTTTCCCTGGTAACGAGTTACTTTTATTACAGAGTAATTCAGTAACTAACTCAGTTACTTTTTGGAACAAGTAGTGAGTAACTATAACTAATTACTTTTTTAAAGTAACGTTCCCAACATTGCTGAATAATAATGAAAAAGTTTTTTGCGACTTTTTACCTTGCAGTTGCAGGTATAAACTTGCAATCGCGAGTTAAAAGTCCAATTTTGGGGTGGCGGGGACAAGTTTATATCTCACAATTTTGACATTTTAACTCACAATTGAACGTTAATATCACGCAATTAATAAAAAGTCAGAATTGCAAGATTGTATCAAGCAATTATGAGGGAAAACAATTGTGGAATAAAAAGTTGCAATTACCTTCGGTGGCTGAAACGGGCTTCAACAGATTGAGATATAAGTATAAGCCTGTAAATCCTGACATGAAATAATGGTAAAAAATATAATAATAGTACATTTTGAAAATGAAAATTTTTGTTGATCATCATATTTGATGCTTCAGGCTTTTTTAGCTCATATAGCCTGACGTCCTGGCGCTATTGTATCTGGATGCGCTATCTTGAACGGTTATATAAAATCCCTCATCGATTCACATTTATCGCTCTCTTGAAGGAGTGAAAAAAAAGCTCGATTTGGTGTTTGAACACAATTGATTCCTCTTTCACGTCTTCTTGAGCTTGAACGAACACATACACAGAAAATCTCTCAGAGTATTCGCTCTCTATTCACTGTCGGTTGCGTCTTGACATGATCCTAAACAGTGGTGAAAGAAATTGGATGTGTATCATTATATTAGATTCGTGCATTAGTTCTTAAAGGCACGGAAGAGCCTATAAAAACCTGCTGCTGTCTGTGTCAATGTTAATCAAACAAAACACAACTTTTACGAACGTTAATCTATATTTTATTTATACAATGAACACTATGCAGTATATTTCTGTACCTGAAAAGTAATTTTACATCATGCTAGTCTTGGGGATTCGTGTGTCACAGTAAATTATATATATATAGCAATACATTAATATGATGCTGATAAATATAATAAAAACGTATATCATCATATAATCAGTAATATTTAACTTTATTAATTAATATTAGTCATGTGCTGCTTCGTATTTTTGTGGAAACGATGATACATTTTCTTTTTCACGATTATTTAATGAATAGAAAATTGAAAAGAACAGCATTCAATTGAAATAGAAACCTTTGGTAACATAAATGCCTTTACTGTCACTTTTGATATATTTAATACGTCCTTGCAGAATAAAAGTATTACTTTCCTTCAAAAAAAAAAGAGAACCGGCATTACAATTTCCAGAAATAGATCCAAGATAATCACACTACACACAATGGAGCTCTTCTTTAGAGCTAATGGCTTAATATAACAAATTGTTTATGTTGCTTTTTAATTAATACAATAAGTGTTTCTTCTATTTTCTGCAGGTATACATCCAAGAGATGTTATTTAAGCCATAATGTCAGCGGAAATGGACTTTTGAGAGTATGCTGTTTGTCCTGGTGGCTGTTTTTGCCCTCGCAGCACAATCGAAGCGTGTCATACCTCATGGAAACCTCTAGATCTGTCCTCACAGTATCAATAACATCTCCAAACGCTTTCCTGAAGCCATGTCTCACAGACCACTGTGCTATACTACCCTCCAAAATAACCAGTTACTCAGTCAAAGTAAAGCAAACTGCACCATCATCATAAAGAACAGCAACTGTATTTCTCTCATGTGACTGAAAGAGGAGTAATTAATGCAAGCGATGATTGGGCATTTCAGCATTAAGCTCCAGAAACACTTGAGGTGCTTTCAGAAAAATAAATAGTTTTCGTTAATTGACGTAACGATAAAATAAAATAAAATATAAAGATAAGATAAACTAAGACAAACATTACAAATGGTGCTTTGGCAACTAACTTAAATACAATAAATTAAAGCCCCCCTAAACTTATGCCCAGCCCCCCTAAAAAAATTATTTGATTAATTAATTAGTGATCGCTTCAGTCCCCTTTAAAAACTCATTTGAGACGGTGGCAAGCTGCATCAAGTTCCGGCTCCTCCCCTGATCTGAGTCTGCATGGATTCAGCGCGTTTTTCAATCCACAGGGGCGCCGAGCAGAGCGAACATCAGAGAGTACAAGGTGTGTGTGTGCGTGTGTGTGTGTGTGTGTGTGTGTGTGTGTGTGTGTGTGCGTGCGTGCGTGTGTGCGTGTGGTGTGTGTGTTCTCGCATCCAATACCAGTACGTCTTCGCTGCTTTCACTTTCAGCCTTTATCACAGTGTGACAGATGTTTTTTCTTCCAACAAAAATGGAGCGATTAACACCCATGAAAACATTCTTTAGAAAACGGTCATGATTTATTTTAATTTACTTTTTGAAATTGAAAACATATTATTGTGTATTTCGGCATTACATTATGCAGCCATGCAAAATAAATTATTAACGACACACATCATTGTCTGAAAGCACTAAATGGCACAGAGAGAGAAACATCATGTGGAGATATCTTGTTTTCTATTATTAAACATAATTTTATATTAAGTAATAATTAATCATTAGTGTATCATGATACATATATTAGAGTAAGAGTAAAGGGATCTGTGATTTTTTTTTTTTTTTTTTTAAGTAATTGATTTATAGAAGTGGCAAATTGATAATGATGTTATTTTTAATAAATATAAATAAATATAGAACAGATTAAACATATTGCCAATAGACAATTACATTAATACATGTTTTGTCTATATTCTTAATGAATATTAGCTGGTTAGTTAAATGATTTGAAATGAAATAAATGTTCAGGGGCTGACTTGATGTATAACCAACCGTATTGTTGATTATAAAGGCTAAAAAGCTAAAAATTAATAATAATACTAATAATAATAATAATAATAATAATAATAATAATAATAATAAAATATAATAATTTATATTTCATTGTAGATGGATATACAACATTTTTTTTGTCGTGCGGGAGTAGGTCTGCAAATGAGCAACAGTCAGGTGAGAATAGAACAGACAGCCTCACACACACAATACCACTGTATTCCCAAGATTCATTGCAGTCATTGAACCCTTATGTTGTTTTAATTTTCTGCCAATTTCCACGTACATTTCATAAGAAAAAGCAGTGGTATCATCAAAGGATAAACATGAATGTCCTAATACTGAATCAGGAAGTCTTTATTGTAAAAAAAAAAAAAAAAAAAAAAAAAAAAAACATATCTACATTCCCAATTCAAAATTTTCCAGTGACTGGTCACATCTAAAAAACTGTATTAGTTTTTTTTTACAGTGTTGTATATGGCTCAGTCAGTACTCCTACTCCCATATATGAAATACAGGGAATACAATGGAATAGTGGATTGCAATAAGGTTAGTAGTATACAACCCTACCCTAATAGTAAAATAATATTTTTTAATCATACCCTTATTGGGGGCTGAGCCCCCCTAAAATCAAAATCTTAGAATCGCCCCTGCTACAAAGGTGTATAATTAATACTAAAATAACACTGCTAAAAACACCTTTTAAAACAAACAGCAACATTGAACAACTATTTATTAATTTGCACAGGATATTTAAATGTGTATAATACGGGCTTAGAAACAATTATCAGCAATATTATCAGAAATAGTTTTAAACTGTGTAAAAAAAATCAAACAACGAAGCAGATGTCAACCGTTTCACAGTCACTTCCTTAAACACTTGTGTGATTGTTTTTTTACATGCTATCGAAATCAATGAATTTGCATAACATCAGCTTGATGCATCAATTTGCACGAAATGTGAAAAGGCCATCTATGTCAATAAACAACAACAATTAAACATTTCCAAAAAAAGAAGGAATAAAAAAACAACAACAAGCAGCATACGAGACTACGAGAATATAATTGTAGAATTACAGCAGAATGAAAGCTTCATACCGTAAACCCCTTCAGACGATTTTGTTCCTCTTTAACCTCCTTTCCCATAATTCTGTGAGGGTCTGTTCCCACGCTGCTCTGGGTTTCAGGGTCAATGCCATCTCTGGTTAACAAGGGGTTGGAGGGGAGCTGAGCTGCCTTTTCGTTCCTATACAAACACAAACACTCAGCCATCATCAAATCAAGCTTCAGCACTGGCTCTAATCATGTCCACGCTCATTCACATTAGTTGACACTCAATAGAGATTTATTACAGTGACCGTGAGTGACCCATGATAGCGGATTACACATCTAGAATTAGTGACTTCCAATGTTTTCAAAACAAAGCCACTTAGACATGTGACTAAAACACACTACGTCTTAGAGTAAATATGCACGTGAGAATAAAGAAACAAATTATATTAGATTATCATTTATATTCTATTTGATAATTACGTACATCAATAATCACATGAATTTAATATATCATTTCAACAATTCTAAAAAAAATGTATTTTTTACCATTAGAAATGTATGCATTCATCTTGATTAAATATCTGTAATGCCAACTCTTAAAGATTTAATATAAGGGAAAGATTCCTTTAATTACATAATTTATTTGACTAACTGGGCACAAATCGCTGACTTTTAAAGCTCAAACAGTGATGAAATCAATACGGATGCTTTGGATGATGGAGCAATAAAACACAAAACAAGCTCAATCTTGGATTCATTGAGCAAACTGCAAAAAAACTAAACAGTTTAACCATCGTTTCCAACTAAATTCAATATTGGTTTAGTGTTTCAAAATGTAAACAGAAGGAAAATTTCGGTTTAGTAATTGGAGGCATTATGAAAATAAGCACGCAACTTTTATATGCATCTAATTATCATTTGGAAGTGGTTTCCTGGCTGTGTCCCATGCGGTTGCTGGTGGGGAATACAAATGCAACATAAACAGGATTATAAAAGGGTGCCTTCGGCTTTGTGGAAACCCCATGATGGAGGGAAATGACTCTTGTCCCTGAGAGGACACCGTAGGGCTTGTGTGGTTTATAACTCTGCTAGTCACCTGAGAGTCTTCTGGAGAACGGTCCAGCAGTCTTTCACCTCGCTCTGCTTCTGTGCGACGCGGTCCGCCAGCGCCGACGGCAGTTTGGAGAGCTGAGAAACACTCACATCCAGCATCTGAAACCACACAGAACGACAGGGAAACAAACACAGGCGTCAGGATAGTGTTTGACACGGAGCTGGACCGTGAACTAATGCGTTTAAGGTCAAGCGTGTGACTGTAAAGGGATGACACACACCATGATTTGACTGGCAACGTCCCGAATTTCCTCATCTCTGGCGATTCCCACTCCGCTGCTTGCAGAGATGCTTTTTCTCTGGAGGAGAAGTTAAAAAAGGATAACATTCTTAGATTACATCAGCATGTAAACAAACAGACACAGTCGGTTCATATTAGTCTCAAAGGTCACAGATACTGGATTTCCGGTGGGGTTTGAACAGAAATAACACAATGAAGCAAATGTCTACCATGTTGTTGATGGTGCAGACGATGGTATCGGCCTGGAGGTAGAAGGACGAGACTTCGAGGGCGAGCTGGAGATTCTCCTGATATTCTTTCAAGTGCGACTGGGCCTTCAGCCATCTAGGTAGTTTATAAATAAAAAATAAAAAAATTGCTAGAAATATACCCCAGAGACTTCAGACTGCTTTTGTGCTCCAGGGTCACACACACACACAGAGTGGAGAACAAAATTAGAGAACAATCTATAAATACTCGTATCTTCATCACTCAGAATTTGAAGGAATATTATCTGTAGGTGTATCACTGTTCTACTAACAAAAAAACATGTTTATGACTAATATTTAGTAGGTCACAGCTGTCAGAAATCAGTAGGAGTTGACTTGAGCACATCTCTAGTGTCTCACACCGCGCTGCTGTGATCTTGCTCCGCTCTTCTTCAGGTCTCTTCTAGAGTTCGGTGACTGTAGAGGGTTTCTAAGACACAACTTAGTCACCAGTGACTCTCCAGAGATGTTCAGTCGGGTTTAGAGCAGGACTTTTCATTATTTCAGTGTTTTCAGCTTCAAGAACTGCTTTACCTGTTTTACAGTGTGACAGGAACATTGTGTTTGGCTGATTGGGAGATGTTTGCAGGGAAGGAACCGTATGTTGCTGAAGGAGGTTCTGATGAATATGTGTCTGTATAAGAGACCAAACTCCTGATCCAGAGAACATCCCTCAAACCATCACAGCTCCTTCTTCTTCACACACTCAGCTTCAGTCTTTCCCCAGTGTGATGCTGATCATAATGTTTCCCAAATAAACTAGAGTTCTCCTCTCTCCACACAACACGCTCCTCAGTAATACTCCAGAAATCACAGTTTTGGTACAACAAACTTCTCTAGTCCTCTAATTCTGATCTCCGCTGTATTTTTATTACGTGCACTCACATTTTGTTGATGTGTTTCCTGCGGGTTGAGATGGTCTTTCCTTCGGTCTTTCCCTGTTTTTCCAGTCTGAGGGCCATGTGATTGATCTCCTCATGAAGATTATTATACAGCTGCTCATCCTGGAAGAAAGTCAGACACATAAAGTTACCTGAGCTCTAATGATCTTACATGACAACAAACTGTTAGAAGAAAGGGATCATTGGGGTTCTATATAGAACCATAGGGTTTCTTTACTCAACTCCAAAAGAACCTTTTATGCTAAAAAGGTTCTATAATGACAAGAAAGAACCCTTTTGGCACAAAGGGTTCATATCTTGAATTTTGTGATCATTCATATGCATTCATAAATGCATTGGAATACACCGAAAAATGCACTGAAAGAACGCACACATTAGCCTAGATGCGTGCACTTTTTAGGCACGATTTGTTTAGTTTTTGAATATACTTGATACTGTTTAAAAGGCACATCATTAAAACAAAAGATACGAATGCACATTTCACACCTAAACAAGCGTGGAAAACATAATTATAGCTAGCTACTAAATTAGTTAAAAATGCCTATCCATATACAGCTATTTGCGAACCCCAAACTGACTCAAATGATTCGCGATCAAGCTACGAACTCCCGAACATATTCAAATGATTCGCGATTCCCAAATTGACTCAAATGATTCGCGATCCCGATCCGAACTCCCGAACTGACTCAAATGATTCGCGATCCCGCTACGAACTCCCGAACATATTTAAATGATTCGCGATCCCCAAATCGACTCAAATGATTCGCGATCCCGATACGAACTCCCGAACTGACTCAAATGATTTGGGATCCCAATACACATAATGCTATAAAAGTGTGCACATCGAGAGAAATAAACAGCAGATGTTCATGTTAACAACTTCTTTAACTTGAGCAAACACTGCTAATACACATACATTTGTTAATAAAGTAAATAAAACGAAAACATGGATGTTTTAATGCTTCTGAATAAAAATAAACGATCCACTCGAAAGTCTCTGCTCATCATGACAGGACCTGGATCAGTGAGCTGCGGCTCGTGCCGATGACGTCACTTGTTGTACACGCCCCCGTCCATTGACTCCGCCCCCACGTCAAAACAGTGCCACAAAGAGAGACGTAATGAAAAGTAAAGCTCAAAGGGAAAATGCTATCGCAAGTTTAAACTAGAATGACACGCAAAATAATAGCAGCGTTGCAAATAAATTAATAGATATGACCATGGAAAATATGTATTGCAAAATCATTGCTTTCGCGCCGTTTCATTTGTTTTGCAATTCTTAATTTTTGTTTACAAAAAGCAAATGTATTTTCCTCAATACTTTAAATAAAATGTTTTAAATTTGTTTTTGTTTTTATTTATTTTTTGTATATTTTAAACAAGGTAAATCTTTCTGATTTATTAAAATAAAAATTCATATACATGGATTTTTCTGGGCTAAGCCCCGGATCTCCACTCACCCTAGAACCACCCCTGCATGTAACCAAGCCACATTTCTTCATCCAGGTACTTGGCTAATATCCCCAACACTAAAAGTACAAGTGGCTGTTTCGATTGGCGTTAGGGATGCTAGTAAAGCAGTAACATCTGTGAGAAAGTGCAATGAATCTGTATGTGTGTAAGCGGAAGGTCTCAGCCTTTTGAACTGCATTGCAAATCAGAAGCACTTGCTTACATACAGTACAGGTAAACTGGACGATAAAAGTGATACTTTTAAAAAAAGTACATCTTTTTTACCAGAAGCGATAATTGAGGCCTGCTGAGAATTAAGCAGCAATTTCAGTGTTTGCTGTCTAGAATCACCCACCTGTTTCAAATCCAGTATCTTCCTGGTAAGCTGCATCTTGTCAGTGTTTTCCCCAAGGATGTTGGCCAGCGATTGTTCCTGCTCCTGCTGACACATATAAAAGCTTCACAGCCCTGATTTGTTGCAGCTCAGCGAGTGTTTTGTTTGAATGCAGCTACTGTTGTTTTAAATGAACCTGGCTACCATGGTGAGACGTAAAACAGACTCGATAAATAACACCTCGGCTTCTGGGATGCAGATGCAAAGCAAGAAAATAATAAGAAAGAATAATGTGACCGAAATCCCACAAGGAAACAAATATTTTAATGTGAAACGTACACGAGTCACTCTACGTTGTGTTGCAAACCAAACATTTTATAAATTGTGTTTCAAAGCATACTGTAAATAATAAAAATTAATATAATAAAAATTCATTCAAAATGAATATAAAATAATATATATAAATACATACACACTTTTAACAAAACAAAATTATGACAATTAATCTTAAATTATTTGACAATTAATTTTGTTGCATCTTTCTATAATTCAGAAACAAATTCTGATTTTTGTTGTTGTTATTTTCAACTAAAAGTGGCATTTATCATGAAAAATATTTATATAAATATATTCATATATTCAAAATATTTATTTGTATTTATCATCTATTTTTATCATTGACAAGATTGACAGTTAGCTCTGAAATCTATGGTAAAATAATAGTAAAATACTGATAGATGTAGAATTACATTTAACCCGATTTATTTATTTATTTTGCACACTCACTTATTAATAGTTAGCAGGCTAAATTCCTGAAACCTGTCAATAACATATCTAGGCCATATTTAAAAAAACAAAACAACACACACACACACACGTATGCACATAATGCTTGTTGTACTGCCTTAAAAAAGACAAATGTTATTTTTTTTTTAAATTGAAATTACACATGTTATTGAATACAGTGAAGAATTTTAATGTTTAATGTTTTTACTGTATTACATTAATTAGAATCATTTTTAAAATAAAATAAATTACAAAAAAAAGCTCAAAAGTGAAGCATCTGGTTGCATTAAAGTACAATAAATCAGAATTTTATTGAAAATGTGTTATCAGGAAAATATGCCATGGAGATATCAATGCAAAAAAAACAAACTAACAATAACAATAACAATAATAATAATAATAATAATAATAATATTAATAATGTGCCTTAAAATATTCTTATTTTGCTTACTTTTTTCTTTAAAATATAAATGACTTATTTTTTTTTTACTATGGATTGAAAAGTGACTGTGACAGGTTTCGTGAGGTTCATCCTAACACAGAATAACCAAGTCTCCATGTTCTCTGTATAACCCTCTAAGATCCATTAACATTATTGATTTAACAAACCCAAAAGCAACCCCATCAAAAGCCTCTGATAATTATTATAACTAGGTTTAGTGGTGTGTTTAACCTTCTCTTTGATCCACGCCTCCAGACGGTCCACCTTCTTATTAAACTCCTGGAGAGCCTTAGCCCCGCCCACTGCCTTGATTTGATTGGCTGCCGTCTGTTTGAGCGCGTTCCATTGGTCGAGGATCTGAGCCAGCTGTTTCTTCACCAGGTCAGATGTCGGGTTAAGCTTGCACATTAATTGCTCTCCCATCTGCACAAACATTCAGCAGCGTTACACGAGCTAAAAACGACCTGTGGTCCGCTACAACAACAGCTTAATCACATCCGTGCATCATCGTTCTCTGACTAACAATTATTTGCAATGTCCTATTTTAAAATGAAGGGACAAAGAAAAATTTTGCATCTGTCCTGGGAAAAAAATAATGAAATGACTTGGGATTTTATGTGATTTTGGTCGTCTCACAAAAAGCTTTATGTAATGTGTTTTGACAAGCCGACATTAAAAAGAAATTATGATTGTCACCATAACAATTTGTAAATGTTTTGCCGTTTATTTGCTAAAGGGAGAACGGGGGACCTGTTGAAATCTGACGGTGATTCACCAATCTTTTCCTCTCCTAATGAAGACGGTTTGTCCTCACCTGGTTGAGTTGAATGACAGTGTTCTCAAAGTCCTTCAAATCTCTCTGGAGGGTTTGAGAAAGTTCCTCCCAGTCGCTCAGAGGACATCTGTGGACGTTACTGGTGTCCTTCAGGTCTCGCAGCTTCGCTCTGATCCACATCTCAGCCTGCGGGACACGAACACAACACTCACTTCAAAATCTACATCTTTACATTCTTACTAATAGAAGTGGAGCCTCGTACACAACAGTTACATGAAAGACAGTTAGAATGTTACAAAAGAATTCTATTCAAATAAATGATGTTCTTTTGAACATTCATCAGAGAATCCTTATTTAACATTTTTGTAAATGTACTTTAGAGGCAAAATGTTAAGGCTTGAGATATTAAATCTTGTTTTCTGAAAAATTAAATGAGTTTATGCTTTAAACGAGGAATTCACTATACTGATATATATATATATAGTTTTTTTTAAGTTATTTTCCTTTTCAAGTAAATGTATCTTGATTTAAGAATTGATATATATTTCTAATGTCAAGATAAAACGACAAATATATATACTTTTTTTTTTGCAGTGTGAACAAAAATGTTAAGCAGCTAAATGGTTTAAAACATTAAAACACAAGCATCAAATCAGCATATTAAAATTATTTCTGAAGGATCATGTGACTGAAGACAGGAGTAATGATGCTGAAACTTCAGCTTTGATCATAGAAATAAATTATGTCTTAAAATATATAAAAACAGAAAACAGCTACATCAAATTGGAATAATTTATGTATTTGATCAAATAAATGCAGTCCTGGTGAACAAAAGATAAACCAAAAAAAAAGAATAATGCACTGCAAAAAAAAAAAAAAAAACCATCTAAACATCCTTGAATCAAGACACGTTTACTTGAGATAACTGAGATATTAATTATTATAATTAAGTTAATGAGATATATTAAGTGTTGTTTTTGTTGTTTTGATAGTTTTGCTTAAAACAAGAAAAAACATCCGCCATGAGAAAAATAATCGTGATTCAAATGTAAAACAAGATTATTTTTCTTATTTTGGGTAAAGAATGTTTATATATTTGTAATGGAAAACAAGATAAAATTGCTAAACAAGAAAATATATATATATTTTTTTTTTTTTTGCAAAATATACCTTTTAATTTAATTTAATTTAATTTAATTTAATTTAATTTAATTTAATTTAATTTAATTTAATTTAATTTAATTTAATTTAATTTAATTTAATTTCCTTAACTAAAAGAGTAGATATCAATAAATGTAATAAATGCTATATAATAAAATGCAACAAAATAAAATAAAATAATTAATTGTTTCAGGACAAATATTTGAAGTCAGTGGAAGAGAATTTCACTACCTCTAAAGAAACCTGGCCAAAACAAATGGCAATTCTATGCAAAATGACCAATTTCTAAACCATTCAGGCTGCACCGCATCAGAGGAGATCCTAGTTTCATCCTTGCTTGTCTTTTTTCTTTGGATTTTATTGTTAATGCTTGAAACATGAACACATGCCGGGACACTTAAGGCCCATTTTACGCTCGCTTAGCTTTCTGAGAGCACTCTGGAAACACAATATTAAGCAAACAGATTTTAAAAAGCAACATATGTGCGAAGTTAAAGCCGCTGTCTATTACTGTATTTCTCACCGAGGAAAGTGAAGCTCCTCTGTGACTTCTTGTTTTTGAAGAAAACAGCGATCTCTTTTGTTTCGACTTACAGAAACACTTCAGAAACATCATCGGGAGATTGCTCACCGTTTCTCAGATATCACGTTATGAGCAGTGAAGGTTTCTCTTGGCTGGAGCTCACAGTGTGTTGCATAAGGCTTCTGAAAGCTGGCCGTGTTTGCACTGTGTGAATAGAAACCAGCTGGCCGAGTCCAGATAGGTCCTAGACATGTTTATTTGGTATGAACACAATGTATGACCACTGGCAGTCCTCAAGAAGCCCACCCACATCAGCACAAACCAAAGGATTGTAAAGTGAAGCTGTCATTTCTGCAAGACTAAACGCAAAGCCAAAAGAACTAAAATATCGGAGGAGACAGTTTAGGATAATTATTAGTGCTGCTGGCTGCAGAAACCATCACTTTCGCTATTAATCATATTAAAATATTAAACATCGCCTCATAATTCTTCCCAGACAGACAGACAGACATGATTAATTTCTGAGGAGACCGTCTGTTATTATTTTTACTTGACAACTATTTTATAAAATCAAGTTAATTCATGTGCACTGTAAATTATTTAATTCTCCTTCAGCTTAATTTTTGTTTTAAGTATGATCAAATTGGCTGTAGAAGTCATTTCAACAAAACCTTGTCTGGTTGAATCTCATATAATGCAGTGTTAGTTTAGTGAGATACTATTGTAGTTTTTATTTATGATATTTTGAATCAGTTTGTATATTTTCCATTTTAATTGTAATTTAATTTAAAGTTTTAGTAGTTTTCTAGTAACATTTTTAATAGCTTTTCATAATTTTTTTCCCTTTTAGTTATTTTAGTACTTCAAGTTAAACTAATGGAAAATATTTAGAATCAGTTTTTATTTCTATATTTCTTTTCTTTTTTTGTTCATGTTTTGCATTTAAATTTTAGTTAAAGTGATTTCCTGCGGGTTTTTTTCTTTTTCGTTTTTTTTTTTGGCAATTTACATATTTTTATTAACTTTTATTTGTTTTAGCTATATTTGTATAATTAAGTTAAACTAATGTAAAATATTTCGAAATCAGTTTTTTTTTTTATCTTTTTAGTTAAGTGTAGTTAAAGTTTTAGTTATTTTGTTGTGTGTTCTTCTTTTTAATAGTTTTCCCTCTTTTTAAAAAATATTTATATATATATATATTTTATAAATTTTTATTTCATTTTTAATTTGAGTTATTTTAATACATAGTATTTTTGCCTTAGCAAAGAGATGATATTTAAAAATATATATATATTTTACTTTATTTTATTTCAGTTAATGTTTATTTCAAGTAACCTATTATTTATTTTATTTTTTTGCTTATGGCTTAAGTTTTAGTTTCTGTTTTTATAACCTGAGTAAGACATAAAACATTTTACCAATTTCAGCTTCATTTTTTTAAATTACGAAAATCCATATTCTGCCATGACTTACTGATCTTATCATTTTTCTCGTGGTCTCAGAGGTTCAGTATAAAGCACAGACTTTCTAACATCAAAAACACACATGAGATACACATCACATGAGAACAAGAACAACAAAGCCGCCACAATGCTTGGCAAGATCTCACAGTGCAGATAAAACTAATATGATGTCACTTCTAATAAAAGATCAGCCATTATTTTTAATGGCTTCCCACAGGCTCAAAGGTATTTCAATATCCGAGGCCTGAGTAAACATCTCTATCGTCTCATTTCTACCCCACCGTGACGAGAAACCCATGACTTCATACTTTGTTTCTTCCACTTCCCTTTAAAACAATAGTCTGCTAAAAAAAAAAAAAAAAAACATTCTATAAATCATACAGAATGTTTTGGTGAAATGATACGGCAGGTTTTCCAACTTCCTTCTCTGAGTAAATTAGTAAAAGGAGAACCTGCGCCGTGTTGAAACTGATATCTTACAGGTTATTCAGTTTGGAAATGATTGATTTAAAGTGAAATCTCTTCCTCATAGCTGTGGTTTTGTCTTGTTGATGAGACACCAGCATCGAAAAGTTTGGCGTCAGTAAGATTTTTTTTGTTTTTGAAAGAAGTCTTTGCATTTATTTCATAAACTCTACAGTGAAAATTTTTTAAAACATTATTACAATTTAAAATAACTACTTCTATTTGAATATATATTACAATGTAATTTATTTCTGTGACGCACAGCTGTATTTTCAGCATCATTACTTCAGTCTTCAGTGTCACATGATCTTCAGAAATCAGAATAATATACTGATTTGCTTCTGAAGATTTTTTTATTATTTTATTATTAATGATCAAACTCTTTTACCTGATTTTTTTGTCTAAAAAGTTCAAAAGAACAGCATTCATTAGTAAAATTATAAATGTCTTTACTGTCACTTTTGATCAATTTAATGCATCTTGCAGAATAAATGTATTTTAAAAATTCTAAACAGTATTTTACTGTATATTTAAGGAAATACGTAAGCAATACCAAAACATAGAATTAACCCATTTTTATGTGAATCCCTATAGGGTTTTAATGGGCAATCCTAAAGAGCGCTGGAAGATCAGTTGACTTTAATGAACCTTTCTTAAACATAAGCCAATTTCCACATCGTTGACTCTATAACTCTACGCTAACACAGATTCATCAGTGCATTCAGTCATTCGCCCTTAAGAGATGGAGGCTTTGCCCAGCACGAACATTCATCCAAAGGTCATTTCCTAAACGAATGGCAGCGTTTCTACAGCCTATTAACATTAACGACGTGTTACTGTTCCTGGTGCTCGTCTGTCATCTCAAACACTGTGCTGCCCACTTCACTTCAGCTCAGTCAATCTCACAGGTTACACGGGCTTCTGAAGCTAATATCAGCGAGAAATGTCCTTGTGTGTCAGAGCGAGCGTGGCGATGAGATTCGGTTTAGTCTCAGAAGGCCCGAGGCGTGAATAGACAGGGCCAAACAATGACCTCATCCCAAAATAATTGCTTCTCTTGTGGTTGTTCCCTTCCTTCCCGCTCCCAAGTGCTGCCCGCTCTCCAACTCCAGACACAAAGAGCGACAGAAAAGAAACAGCGGGGCTTGAACGGGGTCAGAAGTGCCAGGATGTTCTGTTTCCACCTTCATCTCTAATGCATTTTTTATTTATTTTTTGTCTGTAATTTTCCACATTATTGATGCAACCATTCAACAGATTGAGTTTAGCTACCTATCCAAGAGACACAAGGACTATCTAGTGATGATAGAAATATTAAAACTAAGACTGCATTTCAGCCGAGGAGCTGAAGCAAAACCAATGGTGAATGAATGAACGTACAGGATTGATTTCATGCCAAATCGAGAAGAAACAAGGAAATAAGAAATGCTACACAAAGAAAATGAAGCAAGTTCTGCCCCCACTTCTTTTTTTCATTTTCCCTCCAATTTTGATTTTCCCTCCAATTTTGATTTTCCCTCCAATTTTTGAAAACAGTAATGATATATTATTTAAATCCTATTCAATTCAAGTTTATTTGTATAGCACTTTTTACGATAAAAATTATTGCACAGCAGCTTTACAGAAAATTAAGTTTCTACAATATTTAGTAGTAGCTTAAGTGGTGACATAGTCAGCCAGACGGTAAACACTATTAACAGCAATTATTATGTGACTGCATAATAAGAAGCAATATTTGTTAGTTGTGTATGTTTTTGTAAATTGTATTTCAAATGCTAGTATAACTTAAACTACTTAATTAGAAATTTATGCAGATTGAAAATAATTATTGCAGTATCTGTTATTGTTCGAATTAACTGTCAGAATGTAAAAATATGAATGGGCTTAAATTATTTTCTTTATGCAAAAATACAGTATTTCATATAATTTCAATTGAATATTTTCAGATCCGTAAAATGCTACAAAAAGTACTCATCTAAAGGAAAGCATTTAATGGCTATTTTTGTTTTTAAATAAAATATTCTGCCAAATGCATAAAATGTCAAATAATAAACCATAAAATGCGATATAGAATAAAATATTTAGAATATTTTATTAAAAAAAATACACATTATATGCTTTCCTGCAAATTATACTAATATGAGTTAACATATTAAATACAATTTAAACGGAACTTTGCATAATATATATATATATATATATATATATATATATATATATATATATATATATATATATATATATATATATAAAATATATATAAAATATATATATTTATAATATATATATATATATATAAAATAAATAAATAAAAATATTTTGTGTAAAAAAAAAAAAAAAAATATATATATATATATATATATATATATATATATATATATATATTTTTTTTTACACAAAATATTTTTATTTATTTATTTAATTCATGTCTCAAACCCTATAAGCAAAATTTGTTACACTGAGCATGTTGTTGGCATATTGATTTGTTCTTGTTTTAAGCAAACATCGCATGCCTGTAATGTAATAAAAATCCAAAAGAGTAGGACAAAAAGTATTTTTTTATTCATTGATCTTTTCTTTTATAAAAAGGAGTTGGTCTTGATTTTCATTGACAGAGTATAGTGATCATACCTGAGTGATCTCCTTGTTGAAGATGGCGTTTTGAAGAGTAAAACTCTGGTCACTTTGCACCGATGAGGCTTTTGAAGACAAGCACAAGTTTTTGTGCTCGCAGGAGAGACTGTCCACAACATCCTTTCTCGCTTGGGTTTTGAGTATCTGGATCTGTGTGGAAACAAACAAATATGAAATGTATTCATGGGGAAAACAGGTAATGTATACAAGCCAAACATCTGAGCACTGTGAAGCTTGTGTGATGTCATCGTGAGTTTATATTAAGAGTAAGACGCTTACAGAATGGAGCAAGAAACAAGGTCATTTCAGATCACTGGAACGCGGGAACACAAAACCACAAAGTGAATTCCCACAGTGATTATGTCATTGATGACTAACAGCGAGGAAGAGCAGCTCATCAGCATCATTCATGCTTTAATATGTGACTAATCAACCTCAACAACACATCGTATGAGAAAGCATTGAGGTAAACTAAAGTACTACTAGTTAGAAGTGTCTACAATCTGTTCAAATCAGAATCTCATATGTCCGTAATCAAGAAAAATGTCCCACATATTCAAGATACGGGAGCAAAAAAGCCCCTGTTAGATGCTAGTGGCCGTGTGTAAAACTGTCCAAAACAGAAAGCCATTACAAACTCGTCTTATATAACCTAAAGCCACAGTCAGCACAACCGCTGAAGATAATGGATGGTGAGGACACATTTAAAGCACTCAAAGAATTTGACGAACTGAAGAAAGTCAGGAAACATCTGTGCCAATGTTGGGAAAGGGCGGCCGATCACATCAACACATAAATAAAAGATGAGATCACATGTTTGTGTTGCAAAACATTACATTTCTAAAAAAAAAAAAAAGAAAAAAGAAAAAAAAAAGAAAGAAAATCATCATCTGTTTCATTGTTTTGTTGTCCATTATTAAGAATTCTTTAAAAAAAGATACTTTTACTTGAGATGCTAATGCAACCATATAATGCTACTTAAACGTTAACTGAAATAATAATAAAAAAGAAATATTTCTCATTTTCATTTAGTATCTTGATGGCCTAAAATAAATAAAACTACTGTCGAATATTACCTATACATATATGTTAAAATTATAATAAAAATGTGGAAAACACACAAAATTCAAAATAAATAAATAAAAAGCAGAAAATTCAAATATAAAAAAACTGAAAACACAAAAATGTAATCTCAATGATACAAAGTAACACATATTTATAGAATATGAGGAGTATGTATTCATATTTAATTATAAATAAATGTCAACATTTTTAGAAAATCAAAGGATTTATTTATATAGCATATTTGCAATATATATTATTTTTGTATTTTTGAAAGTATAAAATATAAATTAAAAAATAATTTTAATAAATTATAAAATAGCTATTGAACTTAATTTTATATATATATATATATATTATTATTATTATTATTATCATTATTAATGTTTAAAAAAGCCCACAAATCCAATATGCAAAATTGATCACATTGAGCATGTTGTTCGGAGAATTTTTTGTTTTTTTGTTTTAACTCTTTAATTGTCACCCCGTCCCGTATACAGGACGCCTATATTTACTTCACTATATTACAATTAAATCTAATCTAATCTTGACAAAGTATATATTGTTGGAAAGGTCTAAGACTCCCAAACAAATATTTTACTTTATTGTTTTGTTAAAAATTATGTAGGAAAAGTAATAGATTAATTTAGAGTGCACCCTCAAAAATCTACATTATAATGGGAGTTCTGACTTTTGTTAAAAAAAAGACTTCTTCATTGCCTTTTTCTCTATCACATTTTAGAAATCATCAGAAATTATATATATCAACTGAAAACTTAAATGCTTTAAACGAGAAAACCAAATCTGCAAATGTTTTTAGAAAAAACACCTACCTACAAGAAACTGAATATCATAAGAAATGTTGCTTCTTAAGTCATTTCACGCACGATAATATATTTTTACTGGGAAATAAAAGAGATTTTTTTGTTGTTGAATGTTTGTTTCCCTTAACGTTGTGAGTAAACATTTATTTAGCAGGCATCGTGCCTCATAAACAGCAGTGCTGTGTGCAGGTCGCCCCGTCTCATCAAAGGGCGGTCCGCTTTTTAAGGGCCTAGACTCACATTACCCCAAAACGGCTGTAAAAGTTTCACCGCTGCTTTTTCCTCTGCTACACCCAACTGAACACTTAGAATAATACGTCGTTTAGGCTTGGCCTGCTGCGCCACTGACATCACTTCCTAAATTCCAAGAGCCCATTATCTTATATACATCTGGCTACGGTTGAACACAAACCACTCCAGAGGGAACTGACGGTCAGAAGTAAACTCTGCAGCACACAGGTCTGGGGTCAGTCGTGTGCTCCAGACATTTCTACAGCAGTCGAGAAACAAGAAGAACAAGATCTGCAAACCCATACACTGACAGACAGATGATGTAGTTACAGTACCACTGGCTCACTGTGTGAAAGTCTGCATAGAGGAAATGAAAAACATATTCATTTTGTCTTCAGAGAAATTGATTTTTAACAATAGCGTATAAACGTTTGAGCTCTGAGGTTGTTTAATATCAAAATACCTAGTTATGGACCGCAACGCGCATAATTCAAAAATGAGACTGAAACCATGAGAAGTTCACTACTTGAAATAAAATAAATGTTAACTGAAAAAAATATATATGAATTCAAAACTGAAATAAAAAATAAATTAGAAAATTATAGAAAAAATACTACTAATAAAGATGACAAAAGCACACAACAAATTTAATAAAACTAAAATTAAAAAAAAAAAGAAAATTTTAAACAAAATTAAAATAATTTAGAAGAAAAAAAGAAGTAAAAAAGTGCCTCAGTTATTCTAAAATAACACTGGTTATAAAGATGAAATCAAATATAATAATAATAATAATTTACCCATAAAATAGTTTCAATTTTCTAAATTTCTGGCTTCAAATAAAAAAAAAAAAATGTTTAGTTTATTTGGTTCATGGCTTCAAATTTTTTTCTTTTTATACCTATAGAAAAATATAGGAAAATAGGCCACTAAAAAGCTTATTACATAGGTATATATATATATATATATATATATATATATATATATATATATATATATATATATATATATATATATTATATTATGTTACAATAATAATAATAATAATAATAATAA
Source organism: Carassius gibelio (assembly GCF_023724105.1). Classification (NCBI taxonomy): domain Eukaryota; kingdom Metazoa; phylum Chordata; class Actinopteri; order Cypriniformes; family Cyprinidae; genus Carassius; species Carassius gibelio. Next base: position 2,696,119 of record NC_068383.1, read on the forward strand.
TAAGTTTATACATTAAAATAAATATCTATAAAATTAATTTGTATATATATATATATATATATATATATATATACAATGTTAAAATATTGTATAAATATTTTAAGAAGAAGAAGCATGGGAAGATGATGAAGAAATAATAAATTACGTAGACAGCCTGTTTAAAAAGTTTGCTTGTTTTTCATTACTTTGGATAAAAGTGTCCGCTAAAGGCATACATGTAAAACTGTAATGAAAACATTATATCTTGTGCTGTCAGCTCACATTTCAGAATATTGTCATAAAGGTCAATCTAGTAAATCATAAAGTTACCTGTGGAGAAGGAGTGAATTTATGAATATATATATATATATATAAAGAAATCCTGAATGTTTTCACTCAAACTGATACCGATCTGATGATTTGTAATGAAAAAGAGTAAAATAGAAGCATCTTGACAAGTGGTATCAGACCTTTGTAGCCCACTGTATATCTTCATATTATAAAGTATAAATACACAGAGGCTTTTCTCCTGCTGACCCACTGACATGAAACAAAACCCGAGTGAACACACACTGAATCCTGAAGGTGGATCTGAACAGAATGGAGCCTTTCAGCCGAAGCGCTGACATCATTTGAACTTGAGCAGTGATTCCAGGAAGAGCAGCGTTACATAATAAACACATCATCTGAGCCACACAGATCCTGAGCACACGACCGCGCTTGTGTAAGGCATGTCTATCAACTCTAATATTAAAGCTCAGAGAGTGATGACATCATGGGTCTGGATCAGATGGGCTTCAGTAGTATATTTGTGTATCGCCGTTTCCATGGCAACTCGTTATGTTTTGATTATGGAAGAAGATTTTGCCAAACAACAGCAAAAACGAGATTCCTGAATACCATGCCGTTTTATTTCAGTAACAATTATCGGCATAGTTTATGTAAGCATGTTTAACTCCATATATCACTGTTTAAAAGTGACATTTTACAGGCTTTTCATTTTCATTTTTACAGTCAAGTTTTAAAAAGTCAGATTTTTGTCCTCTGATGCATTTATAAACAGAATAGATGCATAAACATTTATTCACATATAAATTTAAATTTCTATATTAAGATTTTTGTTTGTGCATTTTTTGTCTTAATATTAAATTAAACCTAATAATAAGCACAGTAAAAATCTCAAAAACATAATTTTCATTTGTACATTTGTTCATTAATTTATTGTCTATAAAAGCAATTTAAAAAACAATTTAAATATTTATATTGAGGTTTAATTTTTTTTGTCTTAATATTAAATTGAACCTAATAAGCACAGTAAAAATATCAAAACCTTATTTTCATTCATACATTGTTCATTCATTTATTATGTCTATAAAAACATTTATTCATGACGCATTTTATGCCCTTTATAAATTAATCATTAATAATAATAATAGGTATAACAAGAACAACCTTTCAGGTTTTCTAGCAACAGATTTTATTTTATTTTTTTTACCTACCAATTATGTAATTTAAAACATTTTCTAGTGATTTATGTTTAGTAACTTTAATACTCTTTGTTTGCCTTCGTTAAAAATCAATGATGCACCACATAAAAGGAAAAAAAATATTTTATTAATATTTTAATTTACTTTCATTCTGATTCTTTTTTGTTCAAAAAGTTAACATTTTTTACCAATGAATTAAAATAAGTGTGTTTTACCTTAAACTGTGAGCTGGGTTCATTCTCACAGCTGACACCCACTATTTTAGGCAGCTGTGTGTTGGAGGTTATGATGTTGTTATTGTTATTAATATTCTCCGAATTTGCTCTTATTTTCTTCAGCTCCATCCCTGGAGTCAGTCTGTCTTTCGCGGCCTCCATTCGGCTGGAGATGGTGATCTTACGGATGGATCTGGACGCAGTGTTCGAGGAGGAGATTGTGTTTCGGTTCAGCCGGTCGTCGGACATCTCTTCGCGACGATGCTTCACCACGGGTGCGCAGTGTCTGTCGTGGCCGAGATAAAGAGACACCTGTTCGTTCAGATGCCTTAGTGTACAGTTATCCGAAAACGTCCGGTTTGGAAGAAAACCATCGGGACAGTCTGAGCACTTTGGCACGGCTGGCGTCGAGAGTCTGGTCCCGATGGTGAACGGCTGGATTTTCCTCACGATGCTCTCCGACATGGTTCATTCAGCACTTCTAAATCAAGTCCTAACTGTGCTCGTTCCTCCTGAAGTTAGTTGTCCACCTTCTTGGGCATGTTGAGAATGCACAGGACGCAGCCCAGGATGGCCTCCTTGGACTCCTGGGAACTGATTCGCTCCCAAATGTGGCGCAGGATGATGCCGAGGTGCCCAGCAGCCGCCGTCTGGCTTCTGCGAAGGAGCTGCGCGGCAGAAGCTGCTAATCTGCTACTGAAGAGACTGACAACCAGAGAGCGCAGCAAGAGGAAAACAGCTGGCATGCTGCCGGAGAGAGAGAGAGAGAGAGAGAGAGAGGGAAGGAGGAGGAGGGGAAGCTCTCGTGAATGAGGGATGAAGTCACCGGATTGGAGTTTCTGTCAGAGCATGTGCAAAGTGAAGGCAGAGATGGTTGTGAAGTCTGGCTGTCAAAACTTCCTCTCTGACTGAGAACAGAGGAGCCTGGCGATAAGAGCGGGACGGTGGAGACGGCAGGAGACCCCTGGGTGACCCCTGGGTGACCCTTTCGGTTAGAGCGAGGTAATGCAATAAAGCAAAACAGAAGCGCCTACCTTTCGAAACGTAGAGTAAATATTAAAAACTAGCAAATCGGCATGTTTGGGAATCTTCCCTTCAAGCGAAACTGAAGATGGTCTTTCCCGATGTCTTCCAGAAAAGATTCTTGATTTCAGTTGAATGCAAAAACATCTGACGTGTTTATGCTTTCTTTCAGCAGCTTCTGAGGCACATTTAGAAATCTGGTGTCCGCTCTCAAATGAACCGCTTCGGACTTTCTCCTCACGTCTTTGTTCTGGGCATCGGGAACAGTTGCTTCGACAGGTTTCGTAAGGGCACAAGCTACTTTAAGCAGAGGAATGTCATTGGTTCTGAACAAATGATGCCTTCAGGACTGACCTCTGACCTCTTGATGAAGTGTGGAGCTGACTGGTCACATTTACTCAGCGGGTCTGAACAGCAGAGAAAACACATGATGGAGTGAGAAAGAAGATGTGACAGGATGATAAAAAAAACACTTTTGAGTGTAACTCATTCAGCACAGTCTTGTTATGGACCCGCAACACGCTAGCAACCTTTTAACAACATATTTAAAACCACTGTTAGCAACATAGATTGAAAACCGCTCTGAAGTCCTCAGCGACTACAGAAACTGTCTGGCAATCACCAAGAACATGAAGAAATAGTAACTAGTTAGTTACTAGTTACTTAATTCAAAAAATTACTCAAATATTATGTTGATCACTTACAACAAAAAGTAATGCATTACTGTTAAAAGTAACTTTTTAATTATTTTTTAAAGGACTTCCTTTAATGTTCCCATTAATGCGCTTTTATGCGTTATGGTCTATACAAACACATAGTAAAACAGAAAGTAATTTTTAAACACTATTTTGATTGAGGCAGACCAGCACAAACTGAATATTGTATATCACAAGGATTTCTGAAATAAATAACAAAACACCTGAATAATATATTCAGAATCAAAAACTAAAGTGGCTTCTGCATCATGAAAGCTGTTGTGTTGAGCCCTTAAAAATGTTCCTTTCACAGCTTAAGTATGAAAACTATCAACAATGGACAACATAACACAGAACATTTTGAAATAAATAAATCAAAGCAATCTGAATTATTCAGAATCAATTTCGAGAAACATACATACATACATACATACATACATACATATAGGGTTCATTGGGGTTCTATATAGAACCATACGGTTCTTTGCACTCCCGAACTGACTCAAATGATTCGCGAACAGGCAACGAACTCCCGAACTGATTCAAATGAATCGCGATCCCCAAATGGACTCAAATGATTCGCGATCCCGCTCCGAGCTCCCGAACTGATTCAAATGATTCGCGAACCCACTTTGAACTCCAGAACTGACTCAAATGATTCGCGAACCCGTTCCGAACTTCCAAACTGACTCAAATGATTCGCGAACAGGCAACGAACTCCCGAACTGACTCAAATGATTCGCGAACCCGTTCCGAACTTCCAAACTGACTCAAATGATTCGCGAACAGGCAACGAACTCCCGAACTGATTCAAATGAATCGCGATCCCCAAACGGACTCAAATGATTCGCAATCCCGCTCCGAGCTCCCGAACTGATTCAAATGATTCGCGAACCCACTTTGAACTCCAGAACTGACTCAAATGATTCGCGAACCCGCTCCGAACTTCCAAACTGACTCAAATGATTCGCGAACCAGCAACGAACTCCCGAACTGATTCAAATGATTCGCTATCCCCAAACAGACTCAAATGATTCGCGATCCCGCTCCGAACTTCCAAACTGACTCAAATGATTCGCGAACCCACTTTGAACTCCAGAACTGACTCAAATGATTCGCGAACCCACTCCGAACTTCCAAACTGACTCAAATGATTCGCGAACCAGCAACGAACTCCCGAACTGATTCAAATGATTCGTGATCCCCAAACTGATTCAAATGATTCGCGATCCCGCTGAGAACACATGAGAACTCCTTGACCACAGCTGCTGTGCTTCAAAATCTCTTGCAGCAGCCAAACACTGGTTTTCTCTGAGGTGGTCGGATAACATCAGATTGTGGTTAATCTTGCAGATCATGACTTATATATAATCTTTCTCTCCCTGCAGTTTGGTAATATAAAGATTCCTCCTTTGAACTCCGACCTCTTCTGTGGGTTTTATTGTTCTGGGTCTGAATTTGGGCTCCTGGTGTCTGAAAAAAGGAACATTTTCAATCTCCAAGGTGAACGTCATGACAACACCAGTGTTGTGCTAGTTACTAAGAAATATGCATTACTGTTAAAAGTAACTTTTTAGTTATTTTTTTAAAGAACTTTCTTTAATGTTCCCATTAATGCGCTTTTATGCGTTATGTTCTGTACAAACACAAAGCAAAACAAGAAAGTAATTTTTAAACACTATTTTGATGAAGTCAGACCAGCACAAACTGAATATTGTATATCACAAGGATTTCTGAAATAAATAACAAAACACCTGAATAATATATTCAGAATCAAAAACTAAAGTGGCTTCTGCATCATAAAAGCTGTTGTGTTGAGCCCTTAAACATGTTCCTTTCACAGCTTAAGTATGAAAACTATCAACAATGGACAACATAACACAGAACATTTTGAAATAAATAAATCAAAGCAATCTGAATTATTCAGAATCAATTTCGAGAAACATACAGTACATACACACACACATATATCAACGCTGTTTAAAAATGAAATCTATGTTATCATGCTAAGCAGCTGACTGAAAGCTGGCGACTCCACAGTAGAGACAGGCACAACACTTAAGACACTTTGATGTAAACCCATTTGTATTTATTTGTTAAATTTGCTTTTCTAATAAATGAGTTATTAATGGCCAGAATGTGTATGTCAACAAAAAGCCAGAATTGCGATTTATATCTCACAATTAATTTTTTAACTCTGATTTGTGAGGTTATGTCTCACAATTCTGAGAATAGACGTCACAATTGTGAATTTATATCCTGCAGATCTAAAAGAGAAAAAACTCATATCTGTGAGATTAAATGTCCCATAGTTTCAGAATAGATCTCAACATGTCAAAAAGTTACTGAGATCCTCATTACTTTACACACCTGACAAATGTTTGAATAATTACATTTCTATTTCTCTTAGCATTTTTAGAGAAACAGCTGATGCTTCAATGAAACAAATGAAACTCCAGAGCTTTCTTTTTTCTAAGGGCAATCAAATATTTTCATCCAGGTTCTTTAAAGCCTCATGAAATACCTGGAAAGGACACTTTAACATCAATAGATTAGCATTTCACCAATATTTCAGGATTAGGTTATCATTGAGCAGATCTGCTCCTGGTTATGACATGGTTAATGACTGTCGTAAAAGGTTCTGGTTTCATTATGAAGTCATCCACACAAAGCCTTTAATTTGTTGCAGCTTGTACCAGATGTAACCTCAAATGTATGGTTTAAATTGATGTAAAAAGCAAAATAAAAATAAAACAATTCTCACAAAAAATCTCATTCAAAATCCCTATTAATAACATTGCTGCAATGAAAAAAAGATGCATTTTTTGAATTTTAAAGTTCTTATACATCATGAGTAATTATTAAACATATGCTGACATAAAATTTAATAAATGCTGCACAAAATCTTACAGTATTACAACACTGAAACTAATTGAAATTAGAACTAAAAAAATAAAATAAATTACAAATCATAAATAAAAAACGTTATTTAACTTAAATTACTGAAATAAAAAAAATCTAAATAATTTGGGCAATTTTATATACATAATTGTCATGAAAATAAATACAAGAACTGTCAATAAAATTATCAAAATAGGCTTAATTATTTCTATAAATTGACATAAAAATATATAATCATAAGTTAAAGCCACGCAAACACCCAAAACACACAAACAAACACCAAGGCAATCACTTTAAAGAAATATTTTTATTTTATTTAGAAAAAAAAACAATATCTAAAAAAATCTAGGTAGGCCTAATTTTCTCTTTTGAAGTTTTATTAATCTTCAAACTAGGCTCAATCGTCATACTATTTAGAAACTAAAAAGGAAAATATTTGTATAGAGAAGACTGTAGAGAAAATAAAGCAAAACGCGGTCAGAAAGATGGCATGTCAAATAAGCGAGGTGTGTGTGTGGTTCTTCTTTGGATAAATATTTAGCTCGTCTCTGAACATGAACATGACGCTAGGCTAGATGATATCATGCCCTCCCAAGATGATGATAAAAGACATGCTGGCATGAGCTTTACTGCAGTCAATAAAGCCGACCGTCTCGGAGATGAGCGCTGATGTCATGGCATGACTGCACGCATGAAAATCTGTGGTCGGATGCTCTTTGATTTCTCGACTTCATCACCAGGCTTTGGTTTTGGGGGTACGAGGCTTTATGATTACAGAAAATTAACTTTTTGCTTGCTTGTTGCTCATATATATATATATATGTACTATTTACTTTTACAGTTGTTATACATCATGAGTATGTATTTAAGATGTGCTGACTTTAGAAATATTGTGTAGATTTTATTGAATTACAACAGAGAGAATAATAAGATACAGCTCAAAAAGCATTGAATTAACTTGTAAAATGTTTAAATAAAAAAAGCCTAAATATGCTTAATTTTCTCAATGAAAATTAAAAAGTAACAAACTTCATAATTGTTATTTTTATTATTAATAATTTACATTACATCTTTCATTAGATTTTCAAAATAATACTTATTAACTTTTTATTTATCTATCATTTTATCTATCAAAGGCAAAGATCTTGGCAAACTCAAGAGTAATAAAATTGAATCATAACGATACTTTAATGAATTGTATGAAATATAACAATATTACCTTTGCAAACAAACTAAACAAAAATCAACAATTATAATAATAATATAAAATATTAAAATTTTATATGTATATTTTCCCAGGTGAAAAACATTAATAGAATATAAAAACATTTTTATTATTATTATTTTAAAACATATTATTATTTATAATAGTATAATATAAACAAAAAAATAAAACAAAATAAGAGTCAGTCAGTCAGTTTTTTCCACTTTCTGGAAATGTAATATGAGTTTTTTCAAAGTAATATTATTATTAATAACTATTATTTATTTAACGATCACACATTTGCAATATATCAGAAAGTTAATTCGTTTAAGTATTATTCACAAACTTTCTGTAGGGAAACTAGTTTTGCAGGCACAGTAAAGCTGAAGAAGTGTGTTAATGTGCATTTGTTCAAATAAATCAACAGATTGTCTTTTATTTACATAAGTGAGCACAAACCACATCTGCCACGCACCGTAAATACGTCTAGCCACATCCGTGCCACACACACAGCACAAATCAAGAGCCTAATTTAGAGTAAATTACAGCGTTATATGGAGACGACGGCGTCTTTTACTTGACAGAACGCAAGTCTCATATCAGCTTGATCTCTTACTCGGATGCTCATGATGCTCAGACGTTAGGACCGCAAAGAAACGAAAAACCCATTTGATGACTGGATCTGAGCTGGTCAGCTGATGCTCATTTATACCGAATGACTTCAGAGATTCAATGCCAAATCCCAAAATGCATTCGCTTAGAAAAATAACCGCGCTTCTCCTCAACAAAGGCATCATTCATGTCTGTACAAATTAAGCGCTGAACTTTAATGCTTAGATTTGTGAGCAACCGTCATGACATCTCTCTCTCATCTCAATCGATTCTCCAAGAGACATTCAATGGAAGCAAATGGAGACCTTTGCTAAAATTTCCTCCAAAGAAAAGGCCTCAAACATGTCCTCTATGAGTTTAGAAGAGATCTACAGAAGAGAGTTTGCTTTCAAAGTACCGGTGACGTCATACATTTGTGGCGCGAGAATCTCGTTTGTCTTGAATTCCAGGGTCGTGAGCTAAACTCGTGTTTTTGTCGTGGGACGCCCAGACACTTGACCGTCACTGGAATCTCTGAACTGCTTTATTCTGTCCCCGCAAAAGTAAATGATACACATTCATTTGGTTTACGCCTCAAGCATGCATATTTAAAAGCGAAACACAACAGGATGAATTGTTCAGTGCTCAGTCTTGGGTTTTAGGGAACATTAACAGTCAGACTGGTCCTTCTGGCACCCAACAGCCATGACTTCATCCCTTTATCATTGATTTAATATGCTCAGAAATGTGCTAGAGATATGTAGTGAGTTACATACACGCACAATCTGAGAGGAGTGCATGCCTCATGGCTGACGTCTGCATACACCTGGAGCCGTGTGCTCATGTTTCACTGAACCCTGACAACAGATCATTTCATCGATGCCAGCAGAAATTAATTTGAATAAAATATTCAAATTTAATCACCAATCATAATTGCAAAAAGTATTACATTTTTGTGTTGCAACTAGGGGTGTAACGGTTCACAAAATTCACGGTTCGGTTCGATACGATACACTGATGTCACGGTTCGGTTCGGTTCGGTTCGATACGTTTTAGATACAGCAAAATGTAAAAACATCTCAACTTTTCAGAATGCCGCAAGCGCACCGCGGGTCATGTGACAAGAACCAACCAATCAGCTTCATCCTTTCCCGTAACAACGTTGAGAGCTCAGCCAAGATGAAGGATCAGCTGATCATAGTTGTATATGGATTGCAATTTTGAAATAAATTTAGTAGCAGAGCTACTGCAAGCGATTTTTAGAGCTGCAAATCCATTTATCCTTCGCTGAAATTTCCGCGTCTCATGGAGAGAGCACGTCATTGTTGCTTAGCAAAGACAGACGCCTCATGAGCGCTTCTGCCCGAGCGCTTTGGAAAGGAGGAGAAAGACGCGCTTAGCGTTTTCCATGCGTTTTTAGGCACGATATGTGAACGGCCCCTAAGGCGCTCGCTCACTCAGCACGCGCTGAAGGCTCGTTGCAAAATGTCGAATGCATTTAACAGACCAGAAATATAAGTGTACCCTGTCATGTTGCAGATGCGACATACCGTTGTTTTTTTATCCACCACTCTCTTGCCATCACCATTATAGCTTAAAGGGAATCCAAAGTGCACCCAAACACCAGACCTGTTGGTTATTGGAGGATCTTCTCATTTCTAGTCTGTTAAACGCATTGGCTATTTTGCAACGAGCTCAGCGCGTACTGAGTGAGCGAGCGCCTGCTGAGTAGCCTAACATAAACATATAAGATGGTGTTTTTTTCTTCTTCGGGAGTGTCAGGGGCGTTGCCTGTTACGTTGTTTGGGTTATTGGGCTACCTTGTTGAACGCATATCATTATATTTCTCTCTCTCTCTCTTTTTTTTTTTTTCAAATATAATTAAATACTCCAACGAACCGTTCGGTATACATAATGCGTACCGCGTACCGAACCGAAAGCGTCGTACCGAACGGTTCAATACGAATACGCGTATCGTTACACCCCTAGTTGCAACCATAACACACCTTTAAAATGAAGTGTCAAGTATGCACCAATAATAATACAATAATAGTCCCATTTATAGCATCTTTCCATTGCTTTACAGCAGCTTCATAAATAAATAAAAATATGTAATAAAATATTTAACTGCACCTAATCTACTCTTTCTCTCTTTTTGCAATCAGAAGTGGTCCTTCCAGAAGAACTGCATCATTTAAGGCCAATATACTCAAGTATGTGAATGCAAACACTTCTAGCAATGCAAACTTGATTCATCATGGGTCGTTGCATTATTTGTCAAACGTGCATTTCGTAAAGTAATTTGCATGCAGGGCATTTCATTCTCAGTTAGTTAATTTAGTTAGATCTCAAACCATGTCCATGTAGGGGTTTGAATGCTTACAATATTTTTCTGGACTAATAATTATTAAGAAGGGTCTTCAAAAGGCCAGAATATTTGTACTACAGGCAACTTTGTACTTGAACACCAAACATACTGTCCAAATATAAACAACAAATTCAGATTTGTCCTTTATATAAAAAAAAGTAAAGGACAAAGTTATTATAAGATTAAATTATATCAATATATTGCATATATTAATCAATTAATACAATTAATACTTTATACAAAAACTTAAAAATAAAGTGTCATTTATGCAACATTATTATTATTTTATTTATTTTATAGCACCTTTCCACAGCGCTAATTTGCTTTAAATTAAATAAAATAGAAATTAAATTAATTTTACCAAGCAAAACTAACTGAAAAAAATAATAAGATTTTTATGTTACCACAAATTAAAAATTAACTGTGTCATTTATGCACCACTAATAGTAATAATAATAATAACAATTATATGGTACTTTTCCATAGTTCAAGCTTAAAATAAAATAAAATAATTAACCCACCAAAACTAACCAGAAAAATAATTAGATTTTTATTTTGCCTCTGTACCACAACTTAAAAATGAAATGTGTCATTTATGCATCACTAATAATAATAAAAATAATAATAACTATTTAAAATAAAATAAATAAAATAAAATATATCTTTATAATCCCATGATGGTGTTGTTGGTACCACTACTTGATGATGGTAATAATATTAAATTAGAAAATGCTCCACATGTGTCCAGCTATGCTGATAACCATCTTAACCGACTGAAATGAAACATCTGTGAGTCCCAGTCTTGCCAAATGACGAAATGCTCTACTTCTGATTTGTGGTCAGACGCGTAGACATTTCTCAAGATGGTTCGCTCAGATCCAACTTTAAAAGCAGAACATTGTGTCCATTTCCATTCAGCAGACAGCAGCAGACAGCAGACTGAAACAATGTAGCGCTCGCTCAGTCCTGTGCAGTCCAGTCAATACAGCTCTGCTCTTGTGCTGCTTCATTCAATCAGAACTAGATTTGTCTCCGTCAGAAGTCAGTTAGTGACATTTGGATGCAAAGTCTTATCTGAGGCAGGGACCCAAGCCGAACCAGCAACTAGAAACAGTGTTGTATTAATGACAGACTATTATAGTCTTCTGTGGAGCTGTTTTATTTATCATTTTTCATTTTCTTTCTAAAGTTTTCATTGTTTTGTTGTTTTGTCATTTTTTGTTGTTTTTAACTATATAGCTGTTATTAATTTGATTTCACTTTTAGTTTCAGTTAGTTTAGTAAATCAAGTTAGACTACAGTTAAATGAGTTGACTTGGCAACTAGCTGGTATAAAAGAAAAGGTTCAAGGTTTTATACTTTATTTCAGTTAAAGATTATTTTTAATTTCAAGACTTTTTATCATTTAATAAATGTTTTTATTTTAAGTATTCATTTCTTTGTGTATACTATTGTTGAAATTTTCTTTGAGATACTATTTTAGTTTTTTATTATAATATTTTATTCGAATTAGCTTTTCCAGGTTTTAGTCTTTCTTGTTTTCTTTTTTTTTTAATCATATTAGTAGGTTTTTATTAGTTTTTTTTTCAGTTTTATTATTTTTGCTCAAGTTATGTAATACATTTAAAAACAATTATTTTAAATTGTAATAATATATCACAATATAAAAAAAATTCTGTATTTTTGATCAAATAAATGTAGGCTTGATTAGCAGAAGAAACTTTTTTCAAAACATAAAAAATAGTAATTTTTCCAAACTTTTGGTCTAATATATATATATATATATAAAATAATTTTTGATTTTTTTTTTTTTTGTGGCTTAAGTTATTTGAGTTAATAACTGTAATCATATTTTGAATTAGTTTTTTATTTTTAATTTTAATTTTTAAGTTTTTGTAATTTTGTTGTTTTTATCAGCTTTAGCATTTCTTAGCAATTTATTTTAAGGGTTTTTTTTGTATATTTTTTGTTATTTTAGTACATCAATTTACACTAAAATGAACATTAAGATGTTTCCTTGGCAAAAGTATTTAAATATTATTTTATTTCAGTTTCAGTTTTTTTTTTCATTTAACTTTGAGACACTTTTATAGTTTTTATAGATATTTTGAATTCCTTTTAAATTTTTTCCATTTTAATATGAAAGTTTCAGTAGTTTTGCTGTGTGTTTTCAGCATTTGTAGTTTTAGTTAACAATGATAGACCATCTAGAGACTTTACCACTCTCAGAGTCTCTTCATTCATCTCAATATAAAGTCAGCCTCGGGTGGCAATCAAGCGAGAAGGAAATGGACCGACATGAGGTCATTCATCATTCAGTCTCGTTCTGCGCTGATGTCTGTAATGCTGGAGCTGAGCTTCCCACTTACTGTACACCCCCTTCACTTATTGTGATGGAGGCTTTAACCTTTGACCCATGATGTCATCGCCGTCGGTCAGGTGGCCGCAGCCTTCATTATGCAGGAGGTCTATGAGAAACTTCAAGAGGTTAGGTTAAACACAAGGACACAGCCGTGGAAGCACAAACTCTGAGTCTCACCCAACAGGTATTATATGTAATCGCAGGAAATGTTTAAGATATAATCAGAGATGCCTTTCTCTAGAAACTGAGACACACTGGACTCCAATCCTATCAGTCTGTGTCTCTATGTTCTTATATGTGTTCCATAACTGCATTTACTGTTGCAAAATGTAAACTATATTATTTGCTAAATGCGACTATAGGGCACAAAGATATTATAAACATTAACATCAAAATGTTCTTTAAAGCTGCTTAGAAGCCATGTGTGTTGTGAAAAACATAAGAGTTAATTTTATTGGACTTTGTCGAGTCTGTATTTGTGTTCATCCTCTCTGAAGTTCTCTTCCAGGCTTCATCTGAAGCTCCGAAACATCATCATCAATAAAAAGATAAGAGATGAGCTCATGTCTGTGCACATACATCGGCTGTGTATGATGAAAGTGTGTTAGATAAGAAGGATCTTGAGGTTTATTTAGCAGATGCACAACAATAGAGCATGCAGCAATAATTCCTACTAATGAAATGTGGTTAATGCAAATTTAAAGTAAAGTAAAAAAGTAGTAAAATAAATTGAATAAATAAAATCCAAAATATTACCCACCATAAATAAATGTAAAAATAATAATAATAATTAATTGTATGTTGCCAGCATGTTGAAGCTTCTAATTGTCATGCCATTGCTATGTTAAATAATAAATAAATAAATAATAAAATATGAATTACCCAGTAAAAATAAATGCAAAAACAAAACAAAAACAAAAGCTATTATAGAATATGTTCCCACTATAGTGATGCTGAAATAATAAATTAATAAAATAAAAATAGTATAAAATAAATAAAACAAGGTCAAAATGTACAACCAAAAATAAATGCAAAAAAATAAAATAAATAAAAAATAAAAACACTGATGCTGTTTCTTGCCATGGCTGTGATATTTATTAAAAAAAAAAAAAAAAATACAATAAAAAGTTTAAATAAAATAACTGAGGTGTTCTGTGGGTTTGTAGCATGTTGCTCTTGTTGCACCATATTTTGCGTCTGCAAATTTGAATAACAAAACATTTAAGGCAAGAACCCCATAAGCATTAATACTTTTCTTATACAGTTTATGATAATATTTACAAAGTGGTGCACAATAAAATATGTGGGAAAATGTCAGACACTGTTTTGGTTCCTCAAAGAACCTTTCACTGAACCATGTTTCCCTCAGCATGAGGAACATTTCAGTAATCTGAAGAACCTTTAGTGGAAGGAATGTGAAAGATGATGACATTAAAGAATTGTCATTTTCAGCGTGTTTAAAAGTCACTTGTGGACGAGATCTACATGTTGTGTTTCCTCATGTTATGTTTCATCATACAGTAAAAGATGAATGTTTCAGTATTTGCTGTTGTGCTGAAATCGAATCTGCTGTTTGAATCCTACATTCATCTGCACACAGCTGATGGCTCGCTTTACTGCACAACACATGCAGCTAAATGCACCAAATATTTTTTATCATTTTAATTAATGTTTTTCACTGGTATACAGCAATTGTCTACAGTTTAAAGACTTCATACTGTTTATAAAATGTTATATAAACTTAAATGAAATAAATATTAAATACAAATAGGTCAAAGTGGTTAAAAAGTGTTTAAGCATAAAAACAATAAGTGTAATACTGCTTTAAATTGTTGTTCCCCAAAAAATATGTAAAAGTTTTCTGCTTCATTTAATTGCAAGCTTGTTTTTATTTTTCTGAGCAAAACAATAAATATCATACATTTCCCCATGATTTACAGTAGACACCCACTAAAATGTAATTCAGTGTGACAATCTTGTCAGACAGATGTACGACAAAAAACTATTTATGACATATTCAAAGACTAATTACTTTCACCTCAAATACTAATGAGTTGTAATTTAATAAAAATTTGCCACTATCCTAGATTTAGCTTATTGGTCAGTAAAATAAAATTCTCATTTAAAACACAATAAAATTGCATATGCTCCCTTATTCTTTTATATTTTTTTAATGAATGATTAAGAATAATATTTTTTTTACATAAATGAGTGAATGACAATGTAAGATTATTTAAACCAAATTTTGACATTTTATTCACCAAAAACTTATTTGAAACCTTACAAATAGACAATTTACTTCCATTTAACGTGCTTTCTATGGACATAAAATCACTTTTGTAAATTTAGTTTGATACAAGGAATAAACCAGGGTTCTTTTACTGAACGAAAACTAAAACTATTAAAATATTTTTGTTAATAAAAATACAGCTGAAATAAAATAAATATTACATATTTCATAATACAAAAAAAATAAAAAAGAAATTAAAATTCTGCTTTGGCAACAAACCTAAATAAGTTTCTGCTGAAGCACTAAATTTACTAAATAAAAATAAATAAAAACTGAAATAAACCTGAATAATAATTACAAACTATATTAACCAACATTTAAAAAAATAAATAAAATAATAATAATATTATATATATATATTATATATATATATATATAAATGACAAAAGCACATACACATTACTTAAAATTTTAATTGTATTGTTATTACAATAATACTAAAATAACACTGGAACAAACACTAAGCAACATACTGTATTAGTATTACACTTTAGGATTAACCTCTTTATGTATAAAAGGTAAAATCAAATAAACAAGTGTCTTCAAAGCAGAACTTTTTACTGCATTTACTTTAAAGAAATGAAAGAATTCAATGGTAACTTGTCAGAAAAAGGCAGTCATTCATTTGATCTGGGGTTGCCACAAATGACTGTGTGCAGAAAAGGAGCACTGTTCATTTAATTACCCCTTAATTAGGGGAAAATGTATGATCCAATCATCTAGCCCTGGAATTAGATCATGTGTCATGACTTCATCCTTCTGTCTTTCTCGGTCTGACCGAAGCTTGTTAGGGAAAGTTAGATTAATATATTAAATCATGTCAAACCTGTTTTCATAATGGTCAAATTAGTCTATGGGTCTTTAAGCTTTCTCTTTCACCAACACTGAACGAAAAATATGTGTTCCTCCTAACTCATATTAGAAGCCATTTAGCATTACTATTAATATATATATATATGTGTGTGTGTGTGTGTGTGTGTGTGGTTCATCTAGATAAGAGCCTTATTCCTAAAATGAGATGCTAAGATGACAAAAATGATATCTTAAATGTTGGGATGGACAACCGAAGGCCTGTTCCTCTATTAATAGGCCAGTTAGAGTCAATAAATGCAGCCATTTCGTATTTACTGTTTACCACTTGATCTGTAGAAACAAATATTTCAAGTCTACACACTTCTATTCAGCAAATGCAACATTTCATTCTCAGAAATGCTACTCTTAAACATGTAAATAATGACAACAATAATCTGAATTCCAAGGCAACACATCTCTAGTCTGTATAAAGCATTGGGCAAGCATACCACAAATATGCTAAATGAATAAACTATTGCAATTTTAACAATATGAATGCCAATAAACACAGTGAATAAGATTTGAACTTGGGTGAACCTACACTGGATCGTCCTTGTGATCGTCCTAGTGCTCTTTAGGGTCAAAGTTCAATTAGTTCACCTCGCAGCTGCTTGTTTAGTGATTGTTTTGATTCACTAAAAAGAAGAACCGGCTCTCACGAGTCATGTGGTCGGGAATAGGACTTCATCGGCTTACTCGTATATTTCGATTCACTAAAAAGAACCGGCTCATAAGAGTCATGCGTTTTTATTTTTATTAATAAACAGCACAAATATTAGCACATTAAAGTAGCACAACTACAATTATAAACAAAGACAAAAAAAAGAAAAAAAGAAAAAAAAGAATATACACACAGTTTTCACAAATTCCTATCTAAGTTAATTTTAAAGAAAACAGACTTTTAGAGCCAGTAAACTTTTGTTTATGAATGTGAAATGTATCTAATAGCGGGACTCGGTCTTCATCGGTTGCGCTATATGTTGTTGATTCACTTAAAAGAATCGGCTCTTGTGCGTTCAGGAATCTAATTACACCTGCGAGCTCTTAAAAGATTCAGAGGAGTCGCGCGTTCGGGAATCGGATTTGATCTGTTGCGCTTCTATGTTGTTGATTCATTAAAAAGAACCGGCTCATACGAGTCATCAACTTTGAATAAAGAAAATAGCGATTTAGAAGATTTTGGCAAGAAACACAAATTAATTAAGTACATTTTTTAAACATATATTCTCTTTCGAGTAGTCAAACAATCCAAATAAAACATATTTAAAACATAAATAAATGAGGTCCAAAATGTCACACTCAATGTGACCAACATTTCGGTGTGGGTACAAAACTAGAGTGAATCTACATCAGAAGAGACAAAAAAAAAAAAAAAAACAAGACATAGCGCGAGCAATGAAGTCCGATTCCAGAACACATGATTCTTATGAGTCGGTTCTTTTAACTGAATGTTCAGTTTATCAGTAGGCCTATATATTGTAATCAGTAATTGAGAAATGATTGTTGTGTCTGATTGTATTAGTCTATAGAGTGATAGTCAGTGTAAAAAGAGCAAATGGGAGCAGCAGATGAACATAAAACAGCAGCACAATATAAAGTTAAAGAGAGTAAACTTTCTCATTCAGCTGAACTGAGTTTAAACTCACAGCATCTGCTCTCTCTGCAGCTGTCATCTACTTGCATTCTTACAGAATTTGTATGTGGTGAACAAGAGGACAACTGTCTGCGCTCTCATGACCTCGGAGTGTGTGTGTGAGTGTGTGTGTGTGTGTGTGTGTGTGTGTGAGTACGGGACGGCATCTCTTATAATAACACACTTGGTCAAATGTGGAATTCTGTGTGGTCAAATTCAGACAGATGGCTCTCATACAAACTCAACATGTTCTCAGCTGCATTTTTTCCAATAAAAAGATAGCTAAAAAAAAAATTATGTCATTTATGTCATGTCATGTCATGAACCTTCAAATGAATGTTTATAGCAATCACATTTTACACATTTATATACACTTAAAGCATTGTAACAATATATAGTTCTGTTTTTATCTCAATAAATATAGTTATATTTCTGCATGCTACTGTTTTTTAAATAAATCTTTTCAATGCTGCATCTATTTCTTTATATAAACACTTAAAAAATAGTGAAATATTATTCTGATTTTAAATAAGTGTTTTCTATGTGAATATCTGTTAAAATATTTATTTCTGTGAGGCAAAGCTGAATTGCTGATGCATCAGTCTTCACATTCTTCGGAAATCATTTTATTATGCTGATTTGCTGCTCAAGGAACATTTCTGAATATGATCAATGTTGGAAACAGTTGTGCTGCTTCATGTTTTTGTGGAAACTGGGATAGATTGTAATTTTCAGGATACCTTGGTGAACAGAAAGTGCAAATGAACAGCATTTATTTGTAACAGAAATCTCTTTTGATCAATTTGATGCTTCTGAACAGTAGTGTTTATAATGATAACCTCACACACACACACACACACACTGATTGATTGAATATAAAATAAAAATAAAAATGGAAGAATAAATAAAGATAAAGTAAAAAAGAACAAACAAAACAAAAATGACTGAATAAAATAATAGAGAATAAAAGATAATAATAAAAGTTCATATGAGATGATCATTAAGTAAATGTTTCCAATAAAGATGGGATCAAATGTCGAGTAATTATTACAAGAATTAATTGTTTATAGATATGTCGAAGACATTTCATTCATTCATTCATTCATTCATTCGAGTTTTAATGTGAATGCAACTATAAATGTCTTCCATTTTAAGGACCACAAGACATCAGTTTGTTTGCCAAGAAAAGTAAGACTTCCATTGTTGTGTCTAATTTCAAACAGGAAAACCTGAAATCAATGAAAATATTATGGAAGAATCAAGCAAACAGCTCCATCTAGTGGCTCTGCTGAGGAACAGGAGAAGAACAGAGAAGAAGAAACTGATGCTATGATGCAGATAAAGCTGTGAGAGAAGAACAGAGATGATGATGATGATGATGATGAAGGACACAGATGTACAGATGAAGAACTGAAGCGGATGTGCCACTGAAGCAGCCGAGGACAAGTCGAATGATTGAGAATATGATGAAAAGCTTCTGAGAAAGTCTGTCTGTTCACAGTGTTATCACTTTTCCTCGGTTCATCTCAAAGGATTTCTCTCTGAAAGTTGGTCTATTATACAAGGACTGTGAATTTTACTGATATTTTCCTTCTCTCTCCTTCTGCAGCTGAATGTAGTAAAAAGAAAAAACTGGAGAAAAAAAAATTATATATATATATATAATATACCAGTTACTTAGAACATCAATTCAAAGTTAAATAACCTACAAACCATTATAAAATAATTTAAATTCTGTTTATGTTTGTTCAACTGCTCGTATTTCCTACATTGTTGTGGATTTTATTGATAACTTTAAATGTCTTTGTTAATTTTGTGTGACTTCAGCCAGAAAGAGAGCAGTATAAAAGGGTGATGGCAAAAGTATAAAAACACCGCTTCACTAACCTGCACGACTGTTAGCATAACTGCTACCATGTGCTACATTAAATGTCTAACGTTACATCTAACAACACAAATAATTATACTATATTTGATTAATGTCTATAGTTGCCGATAAGCTTTTAATATAAGTTATTGTTTTAGTTAACACATTACACTCACCTGGGACTGGACGGCTGTTGTAATCGTGCTCCTGCACCGTCTGGACGTTTACTGCTGTGCACCACAAACATCCCGTTTTGACGCGTGATTTAACGTCTCCGCAACTTTTCCACGCAAACCTGGAAGGCACAGCCCACGGTGCGAGATCGACCGTACTCCGGTTGGACACGGAACTCATCCTCCGTGAAGTGCTTAGAACACATAAAGTACCTTTCCTATCCTCACAGTATTTGTCGCCTCCTCCTCGCCGCAGCCCAATTTCAACGCTTTTTTTTATTTGCGTCCGTGGGAAAACTATGAAACACAAAGGCACACTATACACATCTAAATACTTTTGGTATCCGCCATTTTTCGGCAAGCGAATGAATGCTTCCACTGGAAAATAACTTGAGATCTGGGATTCGGAGCGAGTTCGCCAAACATTTGATTCAGATCGGGAATCGAAGCGCGTTTCCCGAATCATTTGATCGGGGCTTCGGAGTTCGCCAAACATTTGATTCAGATCGGGACTCCGAAGCGCGTTTCGCGAATCGTTTGATCGAGGCTTCGGAGTTCGCCAAACATTGGATTCAGATCGGGTCTCCGAAGTGCGTTTCCCGAATCATTTGATCGGGGCTTCGGAGTTCGCCAAACATTTGATTCAGATCGGGACTCCGAAGCGCGTTTCGCGAATCGTTTGATAGGGGCTTCGGAGTTCGCCAAACATTGGATTCAGATCGGGAATCGAAGCGCGTTTCCCGAATCATTTGATCTGGGCTTCGGAGTTCGCCAAACATTTGATTCAGATCGGCACTCCGAAGCGCGTTTCCCGAATCATTTGATCTGGGCTTCGGAGTTCGCCAAACATTTGATTGAGATCGGCACTCCGAAGCGCGTTTCGCGAATCGTTTGATAGGGGCTTCGGAGTTCGCCAAACATTTGATTCAGATCGGGAATCGAAGCGCGTTTCCCGAATCATTTGATCTGGGCTTCGGAGTTCGCCAAACATTTGATTCAGATCGGGTCTCCGAAGCGCTTTTCGCGAATCATTTGATCGGGGCTTCAGAGTTTGCAAAACATTTGTACAGAGGTTAAGATGACCACTGATACAAAAATAAAATAAAAATAGATTTTTGTTTTAATTTTCCCGTGCTAAATTATACAGTTACTGATGCTACCCAGCAAACATTGGTCCGACGGCGACGTCGTGTGGCCGGCCAAAAATAGTCGCGGTAGGACGGCATAAATCGGTAGAAATATGTAACACAGAACATTTCCTTAAAATGCATTCAGATATGTTTGTACACGTTTATAATTCTATGGGGTTTCATGTATAATTGTTTCTTTGACTTTTAGATAAGTGTAGTTCAATATTTACCCGCTTTGTGAATCTGTTGTGAGAGGACGTCACCTAGTGACGTCATTTACACGTGCGTTACACGTCCATCATGACCCTCTGTGAAATCCTTGTGGAATATGCAAAAGCTGTGCTTACACCTTGATTAATACTGCAATAATTAATTAAAGTGCACCAAGTAGTTTTTAAAAGGTTTTAAAGATGTTGTGAATAGACGTCCACTGACGTCTTTTACATGTCTCATCATGGTTTGTGAAAAGATGTCCAAGCAAGAATAGCAGGAAAAAAAATATATATACAAAGTAAATATATTCACTTTATCTTGTTTAAAAAAATTATAATAAGTGATTGCAAAGCAATGCTGCAATTTAGTCATTATTTCAACCTGTTTTATGTATTTGTTGTTATTATTTTTATTTAATCTATGCATATACATGTAAAACAGATATATACCCGGTCACAATTTCGGTCTGAATTGGATGTAATTGCCAAAACGGTGCTGCCAAGATGTAGACACAAAACATACTGATATGTTTCGTGATATTACAAAATCCCGCGATAGGATAGATTATCTCGCGAGATCTCGCTTTCTTCCGGAAGTTCCGGTACATCAAGCAGGCAACCACCACGAGGAGGAGAGGACTCGAAGAGGGCTCTTGGAGGGAGATTTGTCGATATAAATTACATAAAATCTACCGTGGGGTAAGTACATTTTGTATTATTTGATTAACGTGCTTGAGTTTTACTTGTTTGACACGAAGGAACCGAGAGAAATGATGCCCACGTTGTCAACTGAAATTCACTGAGTTTGGCTAAAATTAGCTAACGTTAGAAAGCTAAAAGTTACTTATATTGATGTGATTTTTATTTGTACGCTTTAATTAATTATTCAGGGGACATCACAGCTCTCCTGTCTTTTCAGAAATGTCCTGTTCACTTTCTCACAGTTACACTGATTGTTTCTCAAGGGCATCACATTAAATCATAACACCTTTTGTACAATAAAAATAAAATCTAATGCTTGTTGATTACCTTTTTTCCCCCTAATGTTTCATTCATGATTCATTCATCTTGGTCCAAGGGTTTTTTTTGTTTTGTTTTTTTCAGCTGTAGACCATAAAGATATTTAGAAAATAAGTGCATGTCATTTATCTCAAATGTTTTATTTTATTTATTTTAAAAAGAAATGTGTTCTCTTCCCTCAGATGCTGTGAAGAGGTGGAGTCTCTGAATGGGATGTAGCAATGGCAGAACACCTGAAGCTTGCTCCAGGAAGAGATGGGGGTGGAGGTTACAAGAAATGAGCCAAACAACTGTAGTTTGTTTAAGGGATAGTTCATCCAAAAATGAAAATAGTCATAATTTTCTCACCCTCATGTTACGATCATAATAATTTTTCCTAAAGTGGCAGTTAATGGATTGTGAGATCTGCTTGGTTACAAACATTCTTCCAAATATCTTTGTGTTTATAAGACAACTGTTTAAGTCAATGACAAGATTAATAAAGAATTGATAAAAAGAAACCATCTTTTAACATTCTAGTAGAAAACATTCTCAGAAATGTAATATTTTAATTAATGTCGTTTCTATACCGTTTAAAATCATTTACCCCACTTTGATTTCATAAATAGCAATGTTTTCAAACATGTTTTATGATGAGGGTTTTATGTTTTATGATTTTCTTGTCACAAGACAACAATGGCTCCTGCAAGGTGTTTATGCCACATGTTCAAATATTAATAATATTCTTAATATTATATGATTAAAGTATTTTAAAATAAATGCAATTAATATTGATTTATATATTAAAAACATTAATAAACAAACACTGCAAATAGAAATTTTTAACAATAATAATGGACTTTAAGATTGAGTATTTCAGCACTTTTTATTCAGTGATGCCCCTCATTAAATCATATTTCTGATGTAAAAATGGTAGGCCTGTAAACTTATTTCAGAAATCCAAAATGGATTCAAAGATAACATTTGAAAAACACATTTTTAAATATATTATCATCTTGAAGATTCTTATTTGTCATTGTCCCAGTAAAGCAAACATGAAAACAATATGGTCAGAACACAGAAAGGTATACAGGTTTGAAACATGAGGGTGAGTAAAGGAAAGAATTTTCTCTCTATATAATAATACAGTATTTTGTAATTAGTATTTTAGTTTGGTTAACAGATGCTAAACTGTTCAAAAACAATAAAATGTGCTAAATCAGAACATGCTTCCTTTTTTTGCATATGTCCACAAATAATGTTTTATTGTTAGTGATTTACACGTGATTAAGATGTTTTATGGACGTTCATGTCCGACTGGACCGATCTTGAACTTTTGTCAAGAAGTTTTAAACCTCAAGACGTAATTGATTGCCTTTCACGATGTTACACAGTGGGTGTGTGATTATTTTATATGCAGGCTTTTATATACATACACTTAAACTATGCAGCAAAGCATTTAAAAATCCAGAAGACAACGACGTCCAGAAATCGACGCATTTAGACGTCCAGAAGACGACACGTTTAGACGTCTAGGGACGTGCAGAAAAGACGTGCAGTTCACGTCTAGAAGACGTCAAAGACGTCGGTTCAACTTTCATTTTGGAACTATTTTTCAACCATGACGGGACGTCTCGGATGGACGTCTTTTCAACGGTCAAAAGACGTCCAAATGTTTGCTGGGGGACTGTGGGATTACTAACAGGCTATTAACAAAAATTTGTCTCTAAACCTCTTTTCTCTTTATTAAAAGTTGATCTAGACAAGTACATGATAGAATCAAATTTTTGCAAATCCGGTCAACAGTGCGCAATGTTTTGCTACGGTTTCCGGGTGGAACGTCATTTTTTCTGGAAACGGTGTGCACCGGGGTTTGAGATGCGTTTTCTCTTGTTTGGTGGGTGTGTCAGAACTGCAGTCCAATCAGCAGCAACATGTATATAAAGCACGCGGAATTAAAGTGAACTCGCACAATGGCTTCAAGGAAAATAATGTACAAATGTGTTCGTTGCAGCTCGGTATACGCAAAAACTGAGGATAGAAGACGTGTTTGTCGTAAATTTTATTGTAAAAATATAGGATATAAACATAATGATGTAGTTGTTTATATTTTTAGCTCCAATGCAAGTGTATGACATTTGGTATAGAAATAAACAATGGTAATTAAGTACTTTTCCTAAAAATTAGAAAGAAAATACAGGGTATTAAAACCGTATGAACTACAAATAAAATCATTTTGTGAGGCTAAATAGATGTGTTTTAGTCTGAATTAGGTAAGATGTGTGCTTATTTCAGCTTCAGCAATCCCTTTGGGACAGGCTAGTGCAGTAACTGTAACATCGGGCATATTTTGTAGCATTAAACACATATTTATACCGACTTCATCAGGCTCCGAAAATTCTTCACAAAGAACACAAAGAATGGCCTTCTCAGCTGCCATAGTTGCATAGTTGTACCTGCATCATACTAGCGTTTATTTGAGTTGAATATTTCGATATTCATTTAAGGAAAAGAAGCCATAATTTGATAAGTTTACATTTACATTTATTCATTTAGCACACTTTTATCCAAAGCGACTTACAAATGAGGATAAAAAAACAACACAACAAAAAGAGCAACAAAAAGTTTATAAGCGAGAATAAACAAAATGCATGCAAAATGAAGGCAGATATTGTCTGATATTTTAAGAAATAATATAAAATAAAAATGCTAAAAAATGTTGTCAAAATATTTGACTCAAAAAGTCCAGCTGATTCAAGCTGTTCGTGACTGTAACAGCAGCAGCAGAGATTATTAACCGTAAATGAAAACATTTAAAACTCTGATTCCGCGATTTAAAAAAAAAAAAAAAAAAAATGTAGCAAAGCATTGGATTCAGATGATATGTAGAACTCTCTGTGATTATCAGTGTCAGACTGTGTGTGTTATTTTGTCCTGGGCTCGTGGGACAGGCGTCCTACTCTGGCTGTGACATCATCATCCTGGGGAGGGACTTTGAGAGGATTCAGATCATCCCAGGAGCCAAACACGGGAACATCCAGGTGGACTGTTCACTGCAGGACAGACAGGAGACACACACACACACACACACACACACACACACACACACACACACACACACACGGTTCAGGCGTCCAAAGAACATCAAGGTCTTTATAAACTGTTACAGCACTTACTCAGAGTGACACATAGCATAGCTTTTAGCCTCATGGTTGCAGTTTGAGGTTTAGGAATTAGTTTTATTAATTTTTTTGTCAGTTTTAATAATTTTAGCATTTCAACTTTTTTGTAAAAAGTTACTGCTTTAATTTTAGTATTGTTTTCATTTAATTTATAGTGCTTTTTTCTTTACAAATCATTGCAAAGCAACTTTACAGAAAATTAAGTTTCTACAATATTTAGTAGTAGCTTACACGATTTATCTATATCATTTTACTTTAGCTTTATTTCAATTACAGAAAACTGTTTTTAGTATTTAAAAAAAATTAGTAGTTTCAGTCTTAGTCAACAACAATGACACACAATGTTTTGGGAATTACTAGGAATAAAAGTTTAACTGTGTGTGCTTATTTTACATATTTATCTTTTAAAATAAAATGTAAAAATTGTATATTTTTTGTACAAGTTTCTGTTGAATACTGAATGCTAAAAAGATGTTGCTTTAAACACCAAACGGTTGACGGTACCCATTCACTTCCATAGTATTTCTTCCTATAGCATAGAAGTCATTGGGTGCCGTCAACTGTTCGCTCTAAAAAAAAACATCTTTAGTGTTCAGCAGAAAAAAAAAACTTGTTCAGGCTGAGGAAGAGTAAACGATCGCAGGATTTGATTGTTTGATTCCTCTCACACAGACAATACAATTATATGAGTGTAAATCTAAACGGTGTTTGAATATAAAGCACTTTGTGTGTGAAGACATTTGTGAATCAACTAATCAGCTGTCACTCGATTTCAGAGCCGCTAACTAGAATAAGATCACAGCTACTTTTATTTTCAGTATAAATATGGAGTTGAAAACATGAGGCTTGATGAAATAATACTGTGATAAAGATAAAGCATATTTATAATCATCGAGGCTCCTCAGACGTATGTTTTAGGAAGATTGTCCAGGGTTTCTTTTTTACTTTTTTTTTTTTTTTTTTTTTTACCTGTCACCGTTCGACTCGGAAACAAACAGAAGAGATTTTAATTTGATGAAGGTCATGGTGTTCTTCTTCACCGCAGAGAATGATGCTCTTCCCCTTGTTTTCCAGCTCAAATATCTGAACATCCTTAAATTGAGAAGCATTTAATGAAATATAAATGAGTTCATGTTTAAAACAAGAACAAATATCTGTCAGCGGCTCAGCGGTTCTTCCCCAGACTATTGCTGATGTGAGGAAGCAGTGAGGAATCCGCTGTATAGTGATTATGCTCTCTGCCCTTTAACCTCTCAAATCTGAATATATGCGCCAATTAATCTAATTTTATATCGAGTATGAAGAGATCTGTAATATACTTCACTGTATGTAATGAGAAATTAAATTACTTTAAATGCAACATCCATTATTTCTTTGCTGGGTTTAAAAGTTTTTTTTATGAATGATTATGTCATCTTTTATTATAAACATGAGTGCAGTATTAGCATTTGTATCAACATTATTAGAAATGTCTCAATGACTACGTTTACATGCAGCCAATAACCCGTTCAAAACCGGGATATTAGCAATAACCCGGTCGCGCACGGCCATGTAAACACCAGCAAAAACCCGGATATGCTCATATCCCGGTTTTTAAAAACCGGGATATTATACCTGGGGTACCCCTTTTCTAACCCGAATATTTGGTCTTGTAAACGCGTTTCGGCATATCCCCATCAAAATGTGTGTTCTGCGAATGTTCTATTCGTAAGGAATCTTGGTCTTTTGAGTCTTTGGATACAGGAAGAAGAATCGGAAATGACGCATATTGCGTATTACGTCCAGACGCTAACCGTGCGTCGCTGTTTACATCGGGATATTGGCGACTGATTACACATTCCATGTATACAGGAGCAGTGGTGGACGAAGTACACAAATCAAGTACTTGAGTAAAAGTACAGATACGTATAATAAAATATTACTCCAGTAAAAGTACTCCTTTTTCAATTTTACTCAAGTGAAAGTACAAAAGTACTAAATTTTTTATGTACTTAAGTAAAAAAGTACTGAAAGATAGATGTTTGCAATTTTATATAGGCTAATTTAATTTTATATTAGCACATTTTTTTTATTATTTTTTTAATCCTACTGCTCAAAATACCTGGGATTTTTTTCCAAAATAACCACTATATGGAGTCAAGATATATTTTCGTTGTTGATATGGACTACACTGATGAGAGTAATGTTAACTGTGAAGCTTACACTGTGATGTACCTGAGAGAAAACAGAGATGACCATCGGATTTTCTCCAGTAAGAACAAAGTATTTTAAAGTTTGTTGTTTTACAGAACATCACAGTTATATATGACATGATAATAAGGCCTGAAGATTTTAAGGAAAATATAATTATATTTTCATAATGATTTTTTCCTTCTCAAACCTTGTCTGGGGTGTAAAAACACCACTGGCCAAACGGGGTGCATCTCTTCCCCTCTTTGATAATTACTGTAGTTACCATTTTTCAGTACGGTTATGAATAACGTCCTTAATAACAATGGATGAAAAGTTTAGAGCTCTACTGATGATTAAGTCTAGAGTGTGTCCACCTTTGTGTGTGGGTCCATGTACATGCTGAATCGACAAGTAAAAAAAAGCCTCAAGTCCAAATGTTCATTTATCACCAATTAACTGTTTGACAAACACTTCCTGCTTCGATGTCCAGATCTGAATTTAAAAAAATCTCAAACATGCTCCGATGTCCCGATCTGAATCAACCGAGTCGCGAACAGGCTCCGAAGTGCCGATCTGAATCAACCGATTCGCGAACAGGCTCCGAAGTGCCGATCTGAATCAACCGAGTCGCGAACAGGCTCCGAAGTGCCGATCTGAATCAACCGAGTCGCGAACAGGCTCCGAAGTGCCGATCTGAATCAACCGATTCGCGAACAGGCTCCGAAGTGCCGATCTGAATCAACCGAGTCGCGAACAGGCTCCGAAGTGCCGATCTGAATCAACCGAGTCGCGAACAGGCTCCGAAGTGCCGATCTGAATCAACCGAGTCGCGAACAGGCTCCGAAGTGCCGATCTGAATCAACCGAGTCGCGAACAGGCTCCGAAGTGCTGATCTGAATCAACCGAGTCGCGAACAGGTTGCGAAGTGCCGTTCTGAATCAACCGAGTCGCGAACAGGCTCCGAAGTGCCGATCTGAATCAACGAGTCGCGAACAGGTTGCGAAGTGACGATCTGAATAAACCGAGTCGCGAACAGGCTCCGAAGTGACGATCTGAATCAATAGAGTCAAGAACAAGCTCCGAGTTGCCGATCTGAAAACTTCGACCAAAGAATGTAAAAAAATAAATAACTCAATTTCTCTAACTCTATACTCTAATAACTCTACAAATCTATGAAAGACTCAGATCGCGTGTCTAAAAATAAATCGCTATAGTAAAAGAGAAATAATAAGAGGAGTGAAGTTTCCTACCGTTCTGCTGTTTGGTCCTCACGCGCGTCTGACGCTCCGCGGCGCGTCTCCGCCCCTCACACGCGCGTTTACAGCGCTAAATTAATCATCTTTGCTAATTATTATACATTTACTTCATTGTCAGCTCCAGGTACTGAACTGTTTGAAACAAAAAAAGGTTGTATTTCAGTAATAATTCTAAATTATCAAAATAAAATATATAAAATAATGGTTTCTATTTTAATATCCTTTAAAATATAATCTATTTCTGTGATGTGCAGCTGTATTTTCAGCATCATTCCTCCAGTCTTCAGTGGCACATGATCTTTAGAAATCATGAAAATATGATGATTTATTATTAGAAGTATTAATAGTTGTGTTACCAAATATTATTTTGGAATCTGTGATCTGTGAAAGTGTTTTAAAGTTTGTGGTTTTACAGAACATCACAGTTATATATGACATGATAATAAGGCCTGAAGTTAGGAAGAACATTTTAAGGAAAATATAATTATATTTTCATAATGATTTTTTCCTTCTCAAACCTTGTCTGTGGTGTAAAAACACCCCTGGCCAAACGGGGTGCATCTCTTCCCCTCTTTGATAATTACTAGTTACCATGTTCTGAACATCACATCCTTTCTTTTGTCCCTAGATGTAATCTATATAGGCTACATATATATATATATATATATATATATATATAGGTGGTTGAATAAAAATATTTGGACATTATTTATAAAAATTACCTCAAGTTAGCACCAGCAAGCTTGTTAGCTAGACATTTAGCATCAGCTACAATATTTACTTATTTTCAGTACTGTTATGAATAAACATTCATGTCTGTCTAACGTTACTCGTCTAGTTAATCCAAACAATATACATATGTATAACGTTACTGTTAATACACAATATAAAAACAGATGTCATGGTAGCATTTTAATAAAACTGTTAATATTACGGTAGCGGGGAATTTGGACATGCATGAGTTATTTTATTTAATCTGTGTTAGTTTAAGGTTATTTAATTTAATTTTTTAACCTAAAACACAGAGACGCTGATTGATGTGTCTGCGTTTGCACTGGAGCATTTCAGTGGGCTTAAACAGATTACTCTTTACAGCGGATTTACCAAACAACTGACAATTTTGACCTAAATATGATTTTCAGTTACAATAATGAATCCTAAATTTCGACATTAATAACTTACTTTTAGCAACATCAGACGCACGCGCGCTCACAAGATCTGCCGGTTCTTACTTCTGTAGACTCGCACTAAACGGTTCATTTGAATCAGTGAGTGGTCGACTCCAGAACAGCTGCAATCGGATCATTCTAATTCGTAAACGAATCGTTTGGTGCGATTCGCGATCCGATTAAAGTTTATTTTGAAAAGACTCAGTTCGTTCATGATGAATCAGACACCGCTTCTGCGTGTCGGAGCACGTGATATATTATAGGGAGTAACGATATGTTTTATGAAATGTAGTGAAGTTAAAAGTACAATCTTATGCTTTGGAATGTAGTGAAGTAAAAGTAAAAGTTACTCAAAATAAAACTACTCCAGTAAAGTACAGATACTTGAAAAATGTACTTAAGTACAGTAACGAAGTAAAGCTACTCCGTTACTGTCCACCACTGTACAGGAGTAACTCTCTCTGCTCACGCATGTAAACGGGTTATCCCGAATGTTTCAGAAACCCAAATAGTGACCTTAACCCGACCATAACCCGAATTTTAACAGCATGTAAACGTAGTCACTGAATCAGAATCAAACGATTAAGTGATTAATGCAGAGATTTTCTTCCGTCTGCAGATCTATATACGCTGCTCCAGACAGCACCACGTCTCCGTTCTCCTTCACCTAGAGCCAGAACAGATCAGCGCTGAACACACACTGAAGGACTAAACACACACACCGAACACTTCGTCACCTTGCACTGGATGTGAATCCTGTTCTCTTCCTTCCACATCTCCGTCTGCAGAGACTGTCCCGGATACACCGGCTTCACGAAACGCACCTGAAGCACAGATCAGGGTCATTAACAGAAATTCATTAATTAGATGATTTGCAATCAATTTGGACTGAGAATACACATCACTATTATTGTGATAAATGAGAAAAGCATTCAATAGACATTACAGAATGAATATTTACAAATACATTTTTATATTAACCTTTGCATAAATAATACAAATGATAAATAATATTGAAATGATACTTTAAATATGAAACTGCGCCAGTAGGTGGCAGCGAGTGAGTAATTAAATCACTCAGAAATGATTCCGTAATGAACGAGTCATTGAATCACTGACTCACTTGATTCGTTCAAAACTTTCATTTATCATTGCAAATATCAGTATTCTACATTTTGGGAATAAAACATCAAACCATTATGCGTTTGTAATTGCAGGTTAAATGCATTTAAATGCTCGCGCGAACTTATTTTTTTGTTTTTTTTAAACGAAGATGCGCAAATCCACTTCATTTTCAGGTTTATTTGCACATCTTCTCAGTAAACAACGGCTCTGTGTAGTAACAGCTGCTGCTCTATGTTAAATCACGCACCTGAGGGAATTTATGTCACGTGACAATGTCAACATGGCGGATGTAGTACGTCCGAATTCCATTCATACTACCCACATTCATACTATTAGGTTGTTAAGTGATGACGTAAGAAGCGCTGCTTCCGGGTCCAAGCCTCAACTCGCTTCACTTGAGAATACCACCTCAGCAGCCGTTTATTAGCACCTTTTGTTGTTTTCTCATGGTAACTGATAGAGCGTTTGGACACGGAAGCGCTGCTACGTGATGTCAGACTTAACAAGCGAATAGACCAACGCTACTTTGGCGTCATCGAAGGGTAACGCCCCTTTTTTGGGGAAAACAAACGGATTCCTGATACAGAACTCGCTCCAGGGACCCATTGTTTTTCATTGTTTTTCTGATGTGTACAGGCCTGTCAGACACAATTACAAACAGATATTGTATAATATTTTGTTTAGTCCTAGCCTGCGAATATTTGAAACTTAAAATCACTTAACAGCCAAGGTAGCATGCCTAATGAGCAGTGGACAGTAACGGAGTAGCTTTACTTCGTTACTGTACTTAAGTACATTTTTCAAGTATCTGTACTTTACTGGAGTAGTTTTATTTTGAGTAACTTTTACTTTTACTTCACTACATTCCAAAGCATAAGATCGTACTTTTAACTTCACTACATTTCATAAAACATATCGTTACTCCCTATAATATATCACGTGCTCCGACACGCAGAAGCAGTGTCTGATTCATCATGAACGAACGGAGTCTTTTCAAAATAAACTTTAATCGGATCGCGAATCGCACCAAACGATTCGTTTACGAATTAGAATGATCCGATTGCAGCTGTTCTGGAGTCGACCACTCACTGATTCAAATGAACCATTTAGTGCGAGTCACCAGAAGTAAGAACCGGCAGATCTTGTGAGCGCGCGTGCGTCTGATGTTGTTGCTAAAAGTAAGTTATTAATGTCGAAATTTAGGATTCATTATTGTAACTGAAAATCATATTTAGGTCAAAATTGTCAGTTGTTTGGTAAATCCGCTGTAAAGAGTGATCTATTTAAGCCCACTGAAATGCTCCAGTGCAAACGCAGACACATCAATCAGCGTCTCTGTGTTTTAGGTTAAAAAATTAAATTAAATAACCTTAAACTAACACAGATTAAATAAAATAACTCATGCATGTCCAAATTCCCCGCTACCGTAATATTAACAGTTTTATTAAAATGCTACCATGACATCTGTTTTTATATTGTGTATTAACAGTAACGTTATACATATGTATATTGTTTGGATTAACTAGACGAGTAACGTTAGACAGACATGAATGTTTATTCATAACAGTACTGAAAATAAGTAAATATTGTAGCTGATGCTAAATGTCTAGCTAACAAGCTTACTGGTGCTAACTTGAGGTAATTTTTATAAATAATGTCCAAATATTTTTATTCAACCACCTATATATATATATATATATATATATATATATATATATATATATATATATATATATATATATATATATATATGTAGCCTATATAGATTACATCTAGGGACAAAAGAAAGGATGTGATGTTCAGAACATGGTAACTAGTAATTATCAAAGAGGGGAAGAGATGCACCCCGTTTGGCCAGGGGTGTTTTTACACCACAGACAAGGTTTGAGAAGGAAAAAATCATTATGAAAATATAATTATATTTTCCTTAAAATGTTCTTCCTAACTTCAGGCCTTATTATCATGTCATATATAACTGTGATGTTCTGTAAAACCACAAACTTTAAAACACTTTCACAGATCACAGATTCCAAAATAATATTTGGTAGCACAACTATTAATAGTTCTAATAATAAATCATCATAT
Organism: Carassius gibelio; assembly: GCF_023724105.1. Lineage (NCBI taxonomy): Eukaryota > Metazoa > Chordata > Actinopteri > Cypriniformes > Cyprinidae > Carassius > Carassius gibelio. Next base: position 2,729,089 of record NC_068383.1, read on the forward strand.
TTTCATGATTTCTAAAGATCATGTGACACTGAAGACTGGAGGAATGATGCTGAAAATACAGCTGCACATCACAGAAATAGATTATATTTTAAAGGATATTAAAATAGAAACCATTATTTTATATATTTTATTTTGATAATTTAGAATTATTACTGAAATACAACCTTTTTTTGTTTCAAACAGTTCAATGAACAATAATGAAGAACCTGGAGCTGACAATGAAGTAAATGTATAATAATTAGCAAAGATGATTAATTTAGCGCTGTAAACGCGCGTGTAAGGGGCGGAGACGCGCCGCGGAGCGTCAGACGCGCGTGAGGACCAAACAGCAGAACGGTAGGAAACTTCACTCCTCTTATTATTTCTCTTTTACTATAGCGATTTATTTTTAGACACGTGATCTGAGTCTTTCATAGATTTGTAGAGTTATTAGAGTATAGAGTTAGAGAAATTGAGTTATTTTTTTTTTTACATTCTTTGGTCGAAGTTTTCAGATAGGCACTTCGGAGCCTGTTCGCGACTCCGTTGATTCAGATCGGCACTTCGGAGCCTGTTCGCGACTCGGTTGGTTCAGATCGGCACTTCGTAGCCTGTTCGCGACTCGGTTGATTCAGAACGGCATTTCGGAGCCTGTTCGCGACTCGGTTGATTCAGAACGGCACTTCGCAACCTGTTCCCGACTCGATTGATTCAGATCGGCACTTCGGAGCCTGTTCGCGACTCGGTTGATTCAGAACGGCACTTCGCAACCTGTTCGCGACTCGGTTGATTCAGATCGGGACTTCGGAGCCTGTTCGCGACTCGGTTGGTTCAGATCGGCACTTCGTAGCCTGTTCGCGACTCGGTTGATTCAGATCGGCACTTCGGAGCCTGTTCGCGACTCGGTTGGTTCAGATCGGCACTTCGTAGCCTGTTCGCGACTCGGTTGATTCAGATCGGCACTTCGGAGCCTGTTCGCGACTCGGTTAGTTCAGATCGGGACTTCGGAGCCTGTTCGCGACTCGGTTGATTCAGATCGGCACTTCGGAGCCTGTTCGCGACTCGGTTGATTCAGATCGGCACTTCGGAGCCTGTTCGCGACTCGGTTAGTTCAGATCGGGACTTCGGAGCCTGTTCGCGACTCGGTTGATTCAGATCGGCACTTCGGAACCTGTTCGCGACTCGGTTGATTCAGATCGGGACATCGGAGCATGTTTGAGATTTTTTTAAATTCAGATCTGGACATCGAAGCAGGAAGTGTTTGTCAAACAGTTAATTGGTGATAAATGAATATTTGGACTTGAGTCTTTTTTTTACTTGTCGATTCAGCATGTACATGGACCCACACACAAAGGTGGACACACTCTAGACTTAATCATCAGTAGAGCTCTAAACTTTTCATCCATTGTTATTAAGGACGTTATTCATAACCGTACTGAAAAATGGTAACTACAGTAATTATCAAAGAGGGGAAGAGATGCACCCCGTTTGGACAGGAGTGTTTTTACACCCCAGACAAGGTTTGAGAAGGAAAAAATCATTATGAAAATATAATTATATTTTCCTTAAAATCTTCAGGCCTTATTATCATGTCATATATAACTGTGATGTTCTGTAAAACAACAAACTTTAAAATACTTTGTTCTTACTGGTGAAAATCAGATGGTCATCTCTGTTTTCTCTCAGGTACATCACAGTGTATGCTTCACAGTTAACATTACTCTCATCAGTGTAGTCCATATCAACAACAAAAATATATCTTGACTCCATATAGTGGTTATTTTGGAAAAAAATCCCAGGTATTTTGAGCAGTAGGATTAAAAAAAAAATGTGCTAATATAAAATTAAATTAGCCTATATAAAATTGCAAACATCTATCTTTCAGTACTTTTTTACTTAAGTACATAAAAAATTTAGTACTTTTGTACTTTCACTTGAGTAAAATTGAAAAAGGAGTACTTTTACTTTTACTGGAGTAATATTTTATTATACGTATCTGTACTTTTACTCAAGTACTTGATTTGTGTACTTCGTCCACCACTGCTAATGAGAGCTAACGTTAATCACGTAGCTACTATCAGCTTCGTATTTCTAACTACAACAAAACTGTCAATAGTGAAATATGATCCAAGTAAACCACCGACTCCTCTTGACATGGCCTCATCGTCTAGTTTATCATACTGTGAGTATGTTAATGACAAAAATAGGCTACTTGGTGATTCCACGAGATAATCGTAACGTTAGATGTCCATATTTGGCCACTGCGTGGGGTTATTAATCCAGTTTTCGACCATTTCAAAGGGAAACCTCTGTAAACACCGTATCCAGTAGCTTAATTAAATACCTCTCACGGTCCTCGGCCCGTAAAGAGAGTGTGTATGTTTCTGCCATTTTTGCTATCAATAAATTAGAGCGAGTTCTGTATCAGGGGAATCCGTCTGTTTTCCCCAAAAAGGGGCGTCAACCTTCGATGACGCAAAAGTAGCGTTGGTCTATATAGAACGTACTTTTCTAACGGTCGAGTAGTACGTTCGAATTCAAATGTAGTACCCAGTACGCAGTATGCGATTTCGGACGCAGCTTCTGTCTCTCATCACACAACTTTACGCTGTCTGGTTGCTAGGCAACTGTTGGCGCGATGCGGTTGCTACGGAAGCCGGTTGGGAGGCTGTAATTTCTGGTTGAGTTGAAGTGAATGAGACACTGTGCTGATTATCAATGGAGGCTATTCTGAGACTCACAAAACACTCGTCAGATTTACTAAGCGCAGTGATAAACATGCTTCACTAGATTTACACACTCAATACAGTCTATAAGAGAGAAAAACATCAGCAAACAGCAGATATAACTGAGGATCTCCAATAAAACCCTCATCTAAAGCTCCGAGTTGAGTTCATCACCAGCAGATGGAGCGGTCCGTCCACATTATTCATCTCAAAACCTCAATGTATTTTTGGATTCAGGCATTTATCTGTAATATTTATTTGAAAAATATCTTTATACAGTATAGAGACAACAAGATGAACTACTGGGATTTATTTGTCAATGTACTAAAAGCAAAATAAACTTTTACTATCTGGAAAAAAAATTACTTTGTATTATCATTCATAATATTATTAAGATAATGATTAAACTTTAATATAAAAAATAAATTATTTTAATTAAATATGTAAAAATAAATCGCATGCAAGTTACAAAAGATGTTTAATGTAAAAAAATTCAAGACTATTTTAACTCTATAGAGCCCCCTACAAAAAAAAAAAAATATATATATATATATATATACCTTTAGGTGGCGATGAAGTGTTAAAATGTTCCTCAATATAAAGTTTCAGATACACATCTGGACAAAACCATCTTAAGTAAACCAACATCTTTTATTCAATAATACCATATATAATGCAATTGCATATCTTTGGCGAAAATAAATTTTATAAACATTTTATTAACAAAGGTAAGCGTACAAAAACGAGGGGTTTGTCTGTGTAGCAGACGGGGACAAACTCACACCGAGGTGAAAGATCGGCTTGGCAGAGAGTCGTCAGGACAGAAATCAGATTTATTTACATCATTCAAGACCACACGAGGAGAGTATGAGACCAACACTTCTCAGATTCATTCTCCTCGTCTTCCTTCTCTTCACAGTTGGCAGTAAGCTCTCACAGATACGTTTCCAGCTCTGAGTTTAGTTTCACAGGAATATCCAACTATGGGAACTGAGAATGAAGAAGCAGTGCATCATGGGATGGCGAGCCGCTGGTCACGTGGCAGTGCAGATAAACAATGGCAGTTTACAAAAATACAATGAAATGGCATTTTCACATATTGTATTCATACTGTACACTCATGATAAAAGTAACTTGATGTTAAATGTTCCATTTGGGGTCAATATTTCCCCAAAATTCCCAGATTTCATGGGTAAAATCTCACAAAAACATGTCCAAAGGGCTTTTTTTTTTTTTTTACATGCAATGAATGTTTTAAATTATATATATTATTATATATATTTGTTCCCTTCTTTTACGTCATATATATGTAAATATAATTTATTATTCATATGCATGTTAAAAATTAAGCCGTCATATGTGTATTTGCATGTAAATAAAGAATAATCCATCAAGACAGATCAATCTTTATGTGCATGCATATGCATATTTATAAAGTGTAGGATTTATTTAAAATGAATAGTTCATGATTCTGGGTGAAATGTACATGAAAATAAAATGCAAAAAAAAAAAAAAAAAAAACAATCCCAATTTTCTTAAAGTATGATGTGATTCCTTATTTCTTCATTTTGTATTTGAGGTGAAATAAAGTCATGTTTAATTGACAGGTTTGGTGAGACTTGGCAGTTTAATTAGTTAATAGTCAATACTTCATAACCTGATGCACAGAAAAGGAAATCAAGACAGGAGTACTAAAGCAGTCTTGGCTATTTTGGCACAAGAGGAACAAACACAGGTTTTGTAGACACTTAAGTTTTTTTTTTTTTACAGAAGGAACCCAACGAGGGTCCAAATGAAATGAAGAAATGAGCAGCTCATTAACAGCGACCCTTTTATTCCTCATTGTCTTAATGAACGGCTCTAGGTGTGTTTGAGACAGTGATTCTTCTGCTGTTCAAGAGCGACAGGCTTCTGCTTCAGATTACAGACGGAGGCTCAAACCCGAAAAAACAACCAAAAAGCTGACCATACTCTGATTCTGACTGCCGTATACTTCATCCTGCTCCACAACTCTGAGCAATGACACAGTTTACATCCTCTACTAACAATACAGCATGGATATATATATTTAAAACACTGTTTTTTTTGTTTTTTTTTTGTAAATGTGGCAGTATGAAGTTTCTCATGAAATCATGTGTGCATCATTTTTCACCCCAAAATAGTACATGTATATATGTGTGTCTATATATATATATATATGTGTGTGTATATATATATATATATATATATATATATATATATATATATATATATATATATATATATATATGTGTATGTATATATATATATATATATATTTATAGACACACACACACACACAAAATCCCATAACTTTATTGAATTTTGATGTTTGAGATTTGAGTTTGTTTGTATATCAAATAGTTTTTTTTTACAATTAAAATCCTCAAATGTGACCCAGGACTACAAAACCAGACATAAGTGTAAATTTTCAGAAATCTGGAATCTGGGGGTGCAAAAAAAATCTAAATATTGAGAAAATCATCTTTAAAGTTGTCCAAATGAATTCTTAGCAATGCATATTACTAATCAAAAATTTGGTTTTTAATTATTTATGGTAGGAAATTTACAAAATATCTTCATGGAACATGATCTTTACTTAATATCCTAATAATTTTTGGCATAAAAGAAAAATCGATAAATTTGACTCGTGCAATGTATTTTTGGCTATTGCTACAAATATACCCCAGAGACTTAAGACTGCTTTTGTGCTCCAGGGTCACAAATTAGAAGATGATACAAATACTACCATGATACATAAACATTTAGCAATTTACATATTTAAATCTTTGTTTTCACAGTAGATTAATGAAAACAAATGAGATTTAAAATTACATTTAAAAGACATTTTGTTAAGTGCCATTTTCCTCTCAGAATTCTGGCATCAGTCTTCTGGAGGATAAAAAAATAAGCTTAAATTATTAAGAAAATAATGTTGTCATGAAAGATAAAAATATCAATCTACATTTTCTTCAGACAAAATATAATATCTTATTTTTCCTTTTGATTTTGAGGTGAAATATGACCTTTTCTTTAGCGGTTTCATGCGATTCACCCTCATATGAACCTGTATCTCTACATCTTCATCCACAGTCTTGAGCTCAAGGTGTAAATGGTTTAAATCCAGTGTTGATGGCACAGAGTCTGCGGACTGCGTTAAAACTCGCTAAAATGTGAACAGAAACACACACATACATAATCACACACACACAGAGGAAACACAGAGCTACACGGCTTTCGTTTTTTGCATAGGCTCTGAACAGAGGGAATCCTAACGCTGACGGACACGGATCTTGATCTTGTGTTGATATATTCAAGATTAGGCTTTGATTCCAGTCATGCAGTCGTGAATTTTCACTTTTTAAATTTGTTAAAGGCTCATTGAAAATCTCATTAAATCTGACATGAACATGTTCAGGTCATATTTCACTCCAAAACAAGAAAAACAAATAAGAATTAATATTCTTCATTAAAGGTATATTTTAGTACTGTTATAATAATAATAATTATTTATTAATATTATCATTTTATTATAAAAAAAAATTTGTTTGAATTTTGGATTGTAACATTTTCATGACAACTAAGCATTTATATTAAAAATAACATTAAGGTGGAAATTATTGTATTTTTTTTTTTGCCTATTTAAAAATGGAAAATGGAAATTTATGACAAGCATTTATTCAGAATTGATGTGGTACCAAAAAAAATTAAATAAAATGCAATTGTAATTTTAAAAAATTACATTAATGGCAATTGTGACAAAAATAAATAAATAAAAAAATAAACCTATTTTAGTACTGTTATTAATTATTATTATTATTATTATTTATTTACATTTTTGCAAAAGTTAAAATACATCATGGTAGCAAATTTTGTGTTGGTTTTAAGCCAATTTTTTGCTGACTTTTAAAAACTAAAAAGGTTACTGTAGTTAACAAGTTTTATTTGCAGTTATTGTACGTTCCAACTCCAATTAGTAAAAACAGCTTTGATTATTTATTTTTTTTCATATTACAGTATTAATAAATATCACAGCATGGTGACATCTGATGCGCTACCAAAAAAAAAAAAAAATATATAGCACAAAAAAATACCATATTACAGTATTTTTAATTAAGAAAATTTTGAATTCTGAAGAAAATGTGCCAGGTTTAATTTAAATGCAAATCATATTTATTTTTCTTTTGATTCTGGAGTGAAGTGTGCCCTATATTCAGGAGATTTTCCCATATAAACATCACCAAACATGACAAAGTAATCCTTACATTCTTTCTGCATCTGCTCAAAACATACCCAGCGCCTCTGATGAAGAGAACGAACGCCCGCCGCCTGATGACAATTATTGCATTTCTTTGTTCAGTACATGAAAAAAAAAAAAGGCAGGGAATTCTTGACGTAATTCTCAAATATAAAGTGGATGACGAGAGGTTAGTGCTTCGAACCACACTGACATGCACTCGTTCTCTGTATAAATACCACAGAAGCACTTGGAAGCGTAGGACACTCACTTAAAGAGGAAGCATGCAAACGTTTAAGAGAAAAAAAAACAGCAGTTTCTCCCAATCCGAGAAATCCTGAAGCACGACAACCTGCGTTTCTCCGTAAGCTTCTCAGTATGGCTTCGTTCAGCTCAGCGTATTGCCGTAGTTTGAGTCCGGGATGGGAATTCTCTCGTATATAAAAAAAAAAATGAAAATAAAGAAAGGTTTGAATGATGTGAAAAATGAGGAGGCACATTCACTGATACACAGTCTAGGGGTTAAAATGTGTTTCTCTAAAAGCGATTCATTTCCGACGCTTCTCCGGCTTTTTGCTCTTGGCCGTTCGCTTCGAGAGATCAAAGCCGGACCGGATCCCGGCCAGGTGCAAGAGAGACCCGGCCGCCTCCTTCAGCTCCTCGTCCAGCTCCGGTTTGGACTCGTGCCGGGCTCGTTTAACCGGAAGAGGGCACTTGACGGTGAGCGGGCGACGGATGGGGAGCGAGGGCAGACGTGGGTTCCTCTCTTCCTCCGAATCCTCGTCGCTGTGGAAGCCCTCGCTGCCGGCGCGCCGGTCCTGGCCCGAGTCACAGCCGGCCTCGTCCAGGGAGGACAGCGAGGACGAGGAGGATGAGGAAGAGCGAGACGAGCAGCGCTGGAAGGACGAGCTGCTGTAGTTGTGATCCTGCTTCGGGTCGCTGCTCACCAGGACCGAATCTGGGCGAGAGAGGTCAATGGGGCTGTCCGGGTCACCTGAGGAACAAACCACAACACAATCACAATGCAGCCCAAATGTTTCTGAAATACAGCCAAGAATGTTGCTTTTTCATGCACCGGTCAGTTTTGGGCTATTTATTTATAATACATTTATCTTTCAAGGCTTTCTCAAAATGAGTGCGTTCTCCACGGTTGCAATTACACCGAACTTCCTATGCATCTATATTGTTTTTATACAGAGCATAGATCTCATTTTATTCTTAAAAACATGGTGAAAATAAATTTTCTTACTGGCTGTTAACAGTATTTTCTGATTTATAGTGTAAGAGAAATCCAAAAACCATCAAGTCTAATGTTAACCAAATAAAACAGGATTTTTTAACCATATGCTCATTAATAAATAATGCATATTTAATTACATCATGCATCAGTTGCATATTTATACATAACATTTCAGAAAACTGGTACTTTATTTTTTGTAACTAATTTTGCATTGTTTTTTCGCATAAAATATTTAGCAATTATTCAAACAACCAACATATCAATATTTTTATTAACATTATAGATTTAATATTTCACACACACACGTGTTTATGTGTGTGTGTGTGCACGGCATATGTGTGTGAGGAATATTATAAATATAATATAGCAGTATCAAAGTTATATTTCTAGTACATTTTTTTAAATAAATTACAAATGTAAATAAAGTATTTAAATAAAGTGAAAAATTAAGAATGGTGGTATATAATTATATTATTCCTTTACTCTATTTACCAGGGTGTCTTGACATTTTTTTTCTTGGATATGTATTTTTAAATCACAAAGAGCCAGAAATATTCATTTTCACCATGTTTTTAGCAATAAAACGTAGAAATTCAGACAAATGTCATATGAAGAATCCTTTCAGTAAAAACCTTAAGACTCTAAATAAATAAGGAAGGAATAAAAACTGTATATGTAAGCGCTGCTGAATTGAAGATCTGAAGTGATATAGATATAAACACTTGCATGTTGTCTTCCCACTAGTCTGAAACAACACATTATGAAAAGTCAAACGGTCCGAAATCTCAAAATTGACCGGTGCATGAAAAACGATATTTTTGCATGCAGTGTGTTTTTATTCTCTGGCTTTAAAGGTTTCGGGTGCATCTTCTCGACAGGTTTCAAGCTCAAGAGACGCATCATCAAGTCCTTTCATGCACCTGTCTTAATGAAGCACTCTTATGATGGTTTATTCTCCTAGGGTCATTAAGGCTCATTAGCGGTAGAGAACACTACAGTAACACGCTTAACGAGGATAAAGACAATGCTGCACTAATTACCAGCGAGAGCTTTTAGTTATGCAGACATATTTGCAAACCCATCTCCATAAATAAGATGCAAACTAGCCTTTCTGCATGAACTTTCTATGATAAACATTATAGGGGCAGATGAGCTTAATAAGAGAACGTTAGATGATAGAATGATGGGTGTTCTCTTACATGGGTCACTGTGGTGTCCAGGGGCCGAGTTTAAGAGCATCATTGCAGTGGCGGCATCAATGTCAGACTCTGTAAAGGACATAGAGACACACAGTGGTCAGAGCATTGCTGTGTGTGTGTGTGTCTGTGGGGGGAAATCAAGGGACTGGAGATCCTCTGTTTCCATGCAACTCTTCAGAATGTTTTAATTATTCACTACCAACCAGACAGAGAGAGTGAACACAACTGCTTCTATACTCAAGATGACGGAGAAAGAGAAAGAAAATACTTGATAACAGTCCAGAATACAAGCTAAAAATCACAGGGTTCTCATATTGTGTGAGCAATGAATTGCCTTTATTTTGAAAGATGATAGATGGGATCTAACTTCTAATAAATCAAAATAAATAAATAAAATACAATAAAAAAATAATAAAATAAATGTAAAATTTTAAAAATTAATATAAAAAAATATTGGAAAATTTAATCAAAATAAACAAAAAATAAAATAAAAACACAAATATATAAAAATAAATCGTGTGCCTCAATATTCAAACATCTTTCAGTATGAGAGTTTAAAATAAGTGTCCCTAAGAAAAGTATGTTGAAAAGAGTATGCCTGCAGTATGCCCTACTATTTCAGATAGATGTCTGAAGCGTGGATCCGTGCACACTCTAATTGCTAATATTGCCCACAATCCATTGCGTTTTGACGAATCATGAATTTCAGAACTACAAAAATATGAATAAAAAGCGTTAAAAAAACTACAAAAATGGCAGATGTGTGCGACCGCCGTTAAAGAGGTTTGAGTTACTAATAATCAACATTTAACATAGTAAAAATATCGATTTAATATTATCTGTGTTATATTTCATTTCAGGGGATGTGATAAGATGATTGACAAGCCAGTTTACAGTCACGGTGTGTGTAAGACTATGCAACAGAGCAGTCCGGTAAAAATGCAATCGTATGCATATGTCGCCTACTCTTCTACAACACACTCAAAAGTGTGTACTCTTTCTTCACCAAAAGAGAGCATCGTTTAAGGGATCATGCAGCATAAATCACTTTTTAATGCATGCTTTTATTTGTTCTTTAACTCACAAGTTTTCAAATCACCACTTGTTTCGACAGAGACATATTTAACTGAGAGAAACAGAGATGGCTCACCTTTTAGAGCGCAGCCGTGGAGGAAGAGGTGACGTGCGGGTGAGAAGGCACTGTCACACAGTAAAACAGAAAGCAGGACACTCAGAATGACTTTAGAGACAAACGACTGAGATGTGTGGAACTGGGCTGGTTTGCATGCATCAAACATTAGCTGATGCATCTCTATTAGTTTGTACTATAGTAAATGTGTGCGTGTTACCTGGGAGGGGATGCAGGGGGCGTACAGAAGGAGTGGGCTGTGGGAAAGTGCTGTTTCTTCAGGGCTTGGATCAGATTGGGTCTGTATTCGGGGTCCACACACCACAGAGAGCCTTTTCCATTAACCTAGGAGAAACACATGAACATGTACAGTCAGATGAGCAAGTAATAATATAATAATAAATAATAATATAATAATCAGAAGGTTTGAGAGCTTAATTTGTTTTGACTGTTTTTGGACTAAAACCACATTATGGTGCATATTCATATCCAAAACCAGCAAAAATAAATAAATAAATATAATGCATAATATAAATTGTATTACTTTATAATACAGAAATTATATTAATAATAATAATAAACAATATACATTAAAATAAAATAAAATGCAACCGAGGTAGTATTAGTTGCATTTATTCAGATTAAAACTAACATCATTAAAGCAAACAAAGTGTGTGAAATATATTTATTATTATTATTATTATTATAAATACATTAATAAATTAATAAACCATAAAAAATTATATTAATATTAAATAATATGCATACAAAATAAAATAAAATCCAACTAGTAGTTGGTAGTATTAGTGGTGCATTTATTCAGATTAAAACTGAAAAATCATTGCATTGCAGTATTTATTCATTCATTGAAAATGTCAATTGGCCATACAGGTCCTGCTGGGAGTTTACGAGCAGTGGTTAAAAGCAGCAGATAAACTTCAAAACATGTAGCTGTAAGCTGTATTAGTTAATTATTATTGCACTCAATGGATGGATTTAGCTGCGAATCAAGAGAGTTAAAGGCAGAATAACCCAGAAGCTTCAACATCTCTGAGAAAAGATGCTGGGAAAGATCTTCCATTTGCCAAACAGCAAAACAATACAAAGACAGACCAGGTTTAGATCAGATTTATACCTTAAAATCAAACATAATATAAACTATATTTCGAATTAACATAAAAAAAGCTTACTTTTTGGACTAGTACTTTTTGCATTGTAAAACTATTTGCAGGTAATGACAACAATTTAATTCACTCTTCTAGAATTTAAATTATTCTAAAATCTAAAAATCTCATTACCACAAAAAAAAAACAATATACATGTTTTTATAATATTTAATTATTATAATAAATAATAATATAATGAGGTAACATAATAATAAAATATTATAGAATAAAAATATAATAATAATAAAATTACATCAAATTAAATTACATTAATTTATTCAGATTTTAACTGGGAAAAAATAACTGGGAATTTTTTTTTTTACTGTATTTGTTTAACAGAAAACTTACTAAACCAGAACATTTTTTTACATAAATTTTATTTTTTTATTTTATTAAAATAATAATAATAATAAAAATAAATTGTGATCATATTTGTTCTCTAATCATATTACCACAAATATTTACATAAAAATAAACTATGTATAATAATAATACATTTTATATATAAAATTTATAATATTACATACTAACAATATTATCTAATAATAAACAAAAAGGTATAAAAAATGTATTGGTATTTGCATAACATTAATTAATTCACATTTTAACTCAAATCATTGCATTGAAGTATTTTTAAGGTGTTTTTTTTTACAGAAAATTTCAAAACTATTACAGTAATAAAAAAAACATTCTCACTAATGAGAATTTGGGAGTGAGGTGGTTTAATTGCCACAAAAATCATAAAGGCTATGCAAAATATCTTCAAGCTGCGGTAGGTAACTTTTGACGCTCTAGCGGTTAATAAACAGAACTGCTTGCGTCTTGCGGAAGAACATCGTAGCCGGAACTACTTCTCTCTGTTTATGTCTATGAAGAATCACAAAGGTACTGGGTTACTCCGCCGCGGTATCCCCGAAGCAATCTAAAATAGTCCGAATATAAACACTTATTATAGGTGCACCCTAGTGATTCAGGACAAGCTAAAATCACAGTTTGGAAAATGGATTCATGGTGTACTCGCTTATTATATACATTTTTCTACATTTTGAACACAAACAAAGTTACGGACCGCAGCTCTGATTGGTTGTTTCTTACCGGGAGCGATGGAGTTTCTGCAAATGGCAATAGGACACTGGGAGGAGCCAGAGGAGCTTGATTTTTTCACAGATTATCTGTCTCATATTCTACTGTCAGGACATAATGACAGGTTTAACAAATATATTTTTACAAAAGGTACCTACTGCAGCTTTAATGCTCACGAAAATCATAACATTTTCTATGTGCAGAATATAATGCATATAAATATATATAGAGAGAGAGAGAGATACAGAAACAGAGGAATAGGTAGGAGGAGGAGGAGGCCTATAACCTTGACTCAGATTACCAGCCTGCTCATAAACAGGAAGGAGGAAATGTTGCGTTGGCAACTGAAACCAGGCAGTGTCATGTGAAAGCAGCTCTGTGTGTCTGTGTCTGTGTCTGACGGATGGGCTCTCGCTGACCTCACAGCTCCACAGAAGATCATTTCACTGCCACGAGTAAACACAACGTCACGGCTGCGGCTCCGAACAGGAAACGAGACTCTAACCGTTCAGTCAGACACAGAAAAATAATCATCCGTGGCCTAATGGTTAGTGCACATGCTCATGGACACAGGGTACATTTATTTTACTTTTTTGCATTAATAAGAAAAGTCCAAAATGAAATGTTCTAGAAAACATTTTAACTTTTCTTTTGCTTTAGCACAAAGACAAAATATTAATCTCAATAGCAGAAATGTCTATATTATTATTATTATTATAGTATTTTCTCAATACTGTAATTATTTTTTAAGTTTCTGTAAAAAAAAAAATGACAATCTGAATAAATTAAAGTTCATTAAAGTTAAGTTTATTTATTTATTGTTGATTTGCATTAATGAGGATGACAAAGCACTACAGAGAATTACATTTGTATGAATTGATAAAATGTTTAAAAAAATTTAATCACGGATTAAGTTTTAAATTTAGCACACTGTCATTTTTCTCCCTATTATTATTATTATTTTTTCATTTTAATTTTTAACTTTTTTTTTTTTTTTAAGTTTTTGCTTTTTCTGTCTATTTAAATGTACTTCTTTTAGTTTTAGTCATTTTAACTACAACATAAAATAAACCAAAACATTGCGTTGGCATGAACCGAAAATTAGTTTTATTTTTATATTTTAAATTTAATTTGAGTTTTATCTTTTTTTTTTAGCTTCAGCACAAAGACAAAATATTAATCTCATTAACAAAAAAGTCTATATCATTTTCTCATTACTGTAATTATTTTTTACATTTCTGTAAAACAAAACACTATAACAATGTTTCACTTACAATCTGAATAAATTAAGGTTAAACAAAGGTAAAAGTTTATTTGTTGATTCGCAGTAATGAGGATGAAAAAGCACTACAGAGAATTGAATAATTATAGGAATTCATAAAACGTTCTAGATAATATTTTATTCATGGATTTTAGTTTTACATTTAGCACACAGTCATTTTTTTTTCACTTTTTCTTTTTTTCATTTTGGTTAATTTTTGTAAACACTTTAGTTTTTGCTTTTTATGTCCATTTAATGTTCATCTTTTAGTTTTAGTCATTTTAACTACAACATAAAATAAACCAAAACATTGTATTGGCATGAGTCAAACATTTTTTTTATTTTAATATTTTAAATTAGAGTTTTATCTCTTTTTTTAGCTTTAGCACAAAGACAAAATATTAATCTAATTTGCAAAAATGTCTATATATTTTTTCTCATCACTGTAATTATTAAAGTTTCTGTAAAACAAAACAATGCAACAATGTTTCTTTTACAATCTGAATTAATTAAGGTTCATTAAAGTTAAAAGTTGTTTTGTGTATTGATGTTTTGCAGCAATGAGGATGAAAAAGTACTACAAAGAATAAAATATGAATTAATAAAATGTTGTAGATTTTAATCATGTATTTTAGTTATGATAAAAATTTGGCACACAGGCAAATAAATGCCACTTTTAATAAAAAAATTTTTTTTATCACAGTATTTTTCCCCTCACAGTATAAATGTGTCTTAACATCTTTATTTTAGTAAAGATTTTTTTTTTTTTAAGCAATGGAACCATCATATTTTGGGGTCCTTGACACTGAAAATGTTGAAACTTCACATCAAGTAAACAGTGTTTACATCAAGTAAACAGCGCGAGGACAGAGCAGACTGGGCACAAGACTAACTCCAGGTTCACACTGTGATGTGTATTTTTTCCGAGCCCATGTTAACACTGTACACGGTAAAATATGCTAACAGAAAAGATTAGAAATAGAAAGGTGTGAAAAGAATGAATATATAGAGCATGATACACACACACACACACACACACACACACATTAACTATTT
This sequence comes from Carassius gibelio, assembly GCF_023724105.1. Classification (NCBI taxonomy): domain Eukaryota; kingdom Metazoa; phylum Chordata; class Actinopteri; order Cypriniformes; family Cyprinidae; genus Carassius; species Carassius gibelio. The sequence goes on from NC_068383.1 coordinate 2,744,183, forward strand.
GATTACCAGCAATCTTCAAAATATCTTATTTATTGTTCAACAAAAGAAAGCAACTCATACAGGTTTGGAACGACCTGAGGGCGAGTAAATGATGACAGAACTTTCATTTTTGGGTGAACCATCACAATTTTTTTTATGTTCTTATAATTTTAATTAATTTTATTTCCGTTTGAGTAATTTTAATACTTCAGCTTGAACTAAATGGAAATTAGAAATGATGTCATGGCATTGAATTAAATGTGATTAATTTTTTTATTATAATTTTGGTAAATTCTTTTAAACTTTTTTGCATTGGTATGAGTCGAAAATTAGTTTTTATTTTTATATTTTAAATTTAATTTGAGTTTTTTTTTTTGTCATATACATTAGTTTTTGTTTTTATAATGTATGGTAATTTTATTTCAGTTTTCTTTGTAGTAATTTAAATACTACACCTTAAACTTATTTCTGTTAGATGACAAGTTTATATTTTTAGATTTTCCATTTAAGTTTGTGTCATTTTTATCGTCTTTTTTAAATGTATATATATTTTTCATCTCATTTTTACTACTTCAGCAACTAACTGAAAAAAGTTTTTATCTGTATATTTTTCCATTTCATTTTGCTGTGTTCATTCTTATTAATATTTGTTGTTTTTAATCCCTATATTATTTGTATTTCAGTTTAAGTACTTCAACATGACCCAAACAAAAACTAGAAATGTTGAAGTTATGCATTTTATGCAAATTATCATTTAATTTAAAGCTTACTGCATTGCAAGTAATGGTTTAAAGCTTTAGCTAAAGATAATATCCCTGCTGAGAAAGAAACAAAGCTATATTGGTTTGAGGGAGCTACACCTTGAAAGTATCAGTTAAATGACTAACTTTGCATTGCTCACCTTCCCAAGGCCCCTCTCCACTTTGCGGAAACACTTGTTGAGGGACAGATTGTGGCGCACTGAGTTCTTCCAGCCAGTGGGGGCGCTAGAGAAGTACGGGAAGTGCTCCAGGATCCATCCATAGATGTCCTTCACCGGCAGAGACTTGCTGGGCGACTGTTCGATGGCCATGTATATGAGCAGGGAGAAGGAGAAGGGCGGCTTGGACTTGACGGACTCTCCGGCGTGCGGCGCGGCCGAGGAGATGACGGAGGAGCTGTGGTTGCCCTCGATGTCGAAGAGCGTGCTGGGGCAGGACTGGGCCTCGGGGACGCCGCCCAGGGTGAAGTTCTGGAGCAGGTTCTCGTGGAGCCAGTTGAGGTTGGTGAGCTCTTCGTCTCCGGAGCTGGAGCTGTGGTCCAGGCTGGTGGCCAGGGGGCTGGCGGCGCACTCGTCCTCGGGCAGCGTCCCACTAACCCCGCGCAGACCCGTCCCATCCCCCAGAACGCCCGGGGATTCTGCTTTCTTATCCGGCGACATCCCGATGACTGGACCCATTCAATCAAGGAAGTCTGTTGGAGAGCGAAACAGGAAAAAATAATTAAAATGTTGTACAAAAAACATAATCTGGTAGCAATCATTTGGACCTAATAGAGAATGCAACGTAACTCTGAGAAAAGGAAAAGCTAAGGACTCAAATTCTTTGGCAGATTACTTGAAATGCAAACATAAATGATGATTATGAAGATTAATCTGTTGATAATGATTCTGAGTGGAATCCAAAACAAATATTGTTGCATGCATGCAACTATTACAATAATAATCATAGATTATATTTATAAATTAAATTAATTCAAATAAAAAAAAATATTAAAAAATAAATAAATAAATAAAATAAACCACAAAATAAAATGTTTCATGCTACCGTTTCAAAGTATCTAACCATAACTGTTGACAATAAAAAAAAGAAAATAAATGAAAAAAAAAGTATATATATGTATGTATATATATATATATATATATATATATATATATATATATATATATATATATATATATATATATATATAAACAAACATTATATAGACCCATTTTTAATCTTAATGTTTTTATTTTATTTCAGTGTGATTTATTAGTTGATACTGGATTTTTAATTCTGCATGCTCATTTCTGTTTATTTTATATTATTTACCAACAAGCACAATTTTACTGGTAATTTATTAACTGTTAAATGCCTACTTAAATGAAGAAATTAACACAATTAAATGCAATTTTTTGCAGATCTCAAAAATAAATATCCATCCTACAAATTTTCTACTGTATCGTTATGTCTAAATTCACTTAAATTTTTTAAAAGCATTTTGCCTAATAATAATAATAATAACTAATTTTAATAATATGCTACAATGTAATATTTTTATTTATCCTATATTATATATTAATTATAATTAAATGAATAATGATATTTACATTTGTAAAAAATATATATATACAAAAAATAGAATTTAAATATTGGCCATGTGATGAAAATAATGATCTGCCTCTCAGTATCAGCAAGTGCAGATCTAACTCAGTGGTAAATCATTTACAATCAAAAACCACAAAGAAGAATCTGTAGACAATCATCTTAAAATTTTCCAAAACTAATAACATAACTGTGAAAACTGGTGAACAGGACAAAACCTCTTTTGTCTTTAATTCTCATTAAACTCATGCCAGACTTTATTAATTGGTCAATTTTTCCCTTTTTACAACCATTCTTCAAGAGCACAAGTTTTGTATTAAAGTTTTCCCTAAATATTCTTCTCTAATCTCCCTCATTCCCATCCGATGATCTCTCTCTCTCTCTCTCTCTCTCTCTCTCTCAATCAGCCGGTGTTTCTCGCAGTCACTCAGCTCTTGTGTCTGAGGGTTGTTCAGGTTTCTCGAGAGCGTCTGAAATGACCCGGCCTCGTCCTCATCACCGCCCACCTCCTCACGCAGCTGATAGTTAGCCATCGACGGCCACCGGCTGAGGAGATACGGACTGCTTAAAGCCAAAGGAGAAGGAAAAACCGTTCTCCGCTCATCCCTTACTACAGAACGAGAGGAGACAGTGCTGCTTGGGCAACCGAGCAGAAGAACATCGCTAACGGTTATTAGCATTTGTGTTGAACCGTTCAGTGGGAATTTTATTGAAAGCATGGTGAAATCAATTTGAATCTGATTTAGTCAATATATGGATTCATGTTTCATGGTATCATAAGAGTATCAGCCATTATTGTGCACCAACAAAACTAAATAAACTGAAAAAAAAAAGTAGTTTTTTAATTAAAACGTAAAAAAATATATATAAATAAATAAATTATATATATATATATTAGGGATGTCAAATTTCGATTATTTCCATGATCGATCGTCGTTTAAATTAACGATCAATTAATCGATTAATCGTTAACCATAATACTGCAAAATGCGTCTATTGCAGGCAAGCAGTCAGCGGTATGACAGGATGTGCAAAAGCCACACACACACACAAAACGCTTTCTCACTTGAATTAAAGAGGTTTTAGTCTGAATAAAATGCTAGTAGCAGGATTATAAAATGAATAGATGCGATTATGATCATTTGATAAAATGAAGAGAGCGCGCCATACTTTTGAGGTCATTTTACTTTGTTGACAGTTTCCAATCCCGCACGGAGAACGCTGAACGCGCATCTTTAAATGGTTTTGTGGTGCTCGTTGTTGTATTTTAAAGCACAATTGCAATGTTTTCAACTGAGATTATTGTATAAAATTATCCGAAATGTGGAGCGCGTGTGACTGCGCTGCACATTAAGTGAACTACATCAGCGCTGCTGCACCAAAACACAGTTGCTCACATTAATTTGATCCTGCTGGATTCTGTCCTAGAAAATGTCAGATTTTTAAAAATCCGGCATACAGCGCATTAGATCGTGACAGTGCATGCGTGCACACGAGGATGAGCGAGCGCGGCTAGATTTATTTGGAGGTTATTGCTCATGTCTCATTCGGCACAAATCGAAATGTTTCCATATTCGCAATGTATTTGAATGTTAAACTATTATTTATAATGTAAACTAGGCTTGTACTTAACACGCATTCGCATATAGACGGAAAAGATGATCCTCTTCATATGAGCAAAAACGTCCTTGGAACAGCAGAGAGGACCGGTAGGCCTATACTACGGTCTATTTAAACTGACCAGTGTAACCTTTTAATGTTTAGTTGACATTTTATTTTGATAATGAACAGACTGCGATGTAAGTTTGAATCGCTAGAATATACGTGTGCAGCAGGCTCCGGGGCGATCGAAACAGCTGAGACATTAAAAAATATATAGCTATATTTTCCGCAAAAGTGTTTACTTTCATTTGTGCACACTCACAATAAAAACAGAAGATTTGTGCTCTTGTAAAATAAAGCAAACAAACAGAATGCGTTGTCATCCTTTTTTCTTTTTTTTTGTGAACTTATGGAGCGCCCACACTTCTGTTTTAAATCCGTTAATCTTAATTAGCCTATTTAAGTCGGATATATTTCGCATAGCCTATTTAAAAAAAAAAAAGGTTTATTTTATTATCTTTCGCTTTTAATAACTGTTTTCGCATCTCTTACTGTGGTAAACATGGGAAGGGAAATTAAAGATTTCATGAATTAAGAATTCGTTCGATTTATTAATTTGATCCCTTATTTCACTTAAATCATGGGTTATTTAGGGAACAAAATTAATGAAACATGGACAGTTGCCATATTAATAATTCGTAGGAATGAATTAACAAGTTGTAGGAATGAATAGACTACCTGTCCTGTCACTGTGTCCCGCAGCCCTGCAAAGCGCACGATATAAAACAGTTATCTGATGAAATGATTAGTAACTACATTTCTATTGCATTTAATGTTGAAGAACTTTTATGTTGTTTCTATTTTAATGTACTTTAAAGTTTAAATCACATTAAAAGCTTAATTTGTACATTGTGAATGAATGATGATGCTTTTATATATCGTCACCGTCACTCACAGCCGCTCGCACGTGTTGAGTGCGCATGAGCCGCACGCAGCCCAACATTGAATCGGTTAACCGACCATCGATAGCCTTAATCGATTGCATCTCTTATCGACAATTAATCGATCATCGATTAATCGTTGACATCCCTAATATATATATATTCTGTAATGGCATTATATGGATTTATGTTTCATAGTATATTTTAGTATAACTGTGCACAAACAATTAAATAAAAATAAATAAATAATAATAAAATTAAAAGAATTAAATTAAAAAAGAAAGAAATATATATATAATAAAGCATATTTAAAATAAAACCGAAAATTACATATACATTTTTTTTCTTAAAATATTGAACAAATACAAATAAATATATTTTTTAATCATCCATAATTATGCACCAACAAATTAATAAAAAAAACAATATATGTAAAAAAAACAAAAAAAACATGAAAACTAACAAAATAATTATAAATAAATATAAAGAAAAAATGTAACAGGATGACATGGATTTATGTTTCATGCTATTGTTTTAGAGTATCATCCTCAAGTGTTCACAAAAAAATTAATAAAAAAGCATACATATATACACACATACACACATATATATATAAAAGTACAATTTATAGCAATAATTAGCAATAGTAACAATAAAGTATATTAATAATGGAAAAAAAACCTGGGTTGGATTGCATTTGTGTGGATGTTTTTGCTGTAATGGCATCATATGGATTCACGTTTCGTGATATTGTTTCAAACATCATCCATAATTGTGCACCGACAGCTGGCACACTGTTAAGCCAAACGGCACGAATAAATGTAAAACAGACAGATGAAGCCCAGCCGTGGCATTACAGCAGAAAGCAGGTCAATGGCGTCGAGCGATGGGCAAATCCCAGCCGTCTAGCCGCCCTAATGTCACCATGACAACAGCGTTGTCAGTTCAATTAGGAGCGTTGGATTAGACAGAGGATTGAACACGAGCAGGGAAAGTCCATCCAGTGAAGCCATCATCTGGCATCACGCTCGCACTCATCACACACAGATCCAGTGAGGGAGGTCTGACCAGTGTTTTTAACGCTGAACTCGGTCAGACAGGTCCAGACTGCTGTGGTGTGGGTCATGAACTAAACTGCATCTTCAGAAGTTAGGGTCGTTTCGGTTGCTTGGAAAAGATTTTGCACTTCAATAAAAAGCAGTTACAGTGCATTTCATTCATTTGCAATGCATAACTCTCATGCAACTAGTACTATCTTTGCAGTATCTTACTATATGCTTTAGATTTTCTGTATGCATGAAATACCCGGCTGACCTACCTTCCTATTTGTCTGTATGTGCAATTTACAAAACTGTGTACTGTATCCCACAATGCAATGTATGAACCTAGTATGAACTTTTATTAACAGTGTGGAAAATATAAACCTTGATATTAAACATCTTTATGACTTATTCATTGTCAAAAAAAAAACACATTTCAGATGCATTTGTCATTGCAAGCTACAGACAAAAATATATATACATCGCAACCAGAGTAATTCGATTCACTTACAAATAACTCCTATGAACTGGTTCTTTTTAGGAAATCCAAACATACAAAAAATAAATCTAAATCATGAACGAATGACTCTGAAATGGTTTTTGCAAATGATTCAAAAACAGTACAAGGAGTATAATCTAATTCACAAACAAATGACTCATATGAACAGGTTCTTTCTAGTGAATCAAATCCATACGGCAGGACCAGCACAGTCCAAATCATTAACAAATGACTCATATGAGCTGATATTTTTTGTGTGTGTGAATCAAAACCATACAGAACAACCAGAACAATAAGATTCACAAACAAATGACTCTTGAGCTGGTTCTTTTTTAGGGAATCAAAAACATGAGTCACAACTTGAATATTCCAATTCATCAACAAACGAATCATTTCAAAAAAATTTAAATTTAAAAATGTAAAAATTTTAAAAAGGTTTGAATTAGTCTGTCAAATTCTGAACTAAATGAACTCTGAACTAAATTTGTCAGAGCGTTCGCCAAATCAACTTCTGAAAATATATGTGAGGGCAGAGGGCATTGTGGGAAAACTACCCTTGAAAAAAAAAAAAAAAAAATTATGGTATCTCCTTTTTTTTTTTAACCACTAACTCAGACCAAAACAAGAACTTGGGATGAGGAACATCCGGTCCAGAAAAGACAAACATCACAAGGAACTAACAGCACTCTGATCAACCCTGGATCAATAAGAGGACATGGCACCAAGAAGAAAAACACAGAAAGGAAACTGCAAAAGAGCTAACGGAGAATGAGTGAGCAAATGAAAGACTGAGAGAAGTGCCATGGAAACAGTAAAATTAATAAATAAGTCATAAGCAGTGAATGATGAATCACAACTCTCCGGAAAGTGTAGTTATCAGACAAGTCAGGCAGCAACAGAGCTGCCCAAATGCATTAAAGCAAAGCTTCTCCCCAAAGCCCAAAACACAAACACAGAAATCATCTTTTAAAAGGTTTCAGAAAGCAAAGAGCCACGGCACATGAGCTAGTGCTACTACATGCTCACTACACAAAACGATTATAATAATAATGGTGTTTAAAAAAAATGATAAAAATAAAACAATTAAATGAAAACCACAAAATAAAAATCAATAATAAAAAAATTAATATAAATATTAAAATATTATAAATAAATAAAATACTAAAAAGATACACACAAAATGAAATAACCGAAACAAAAGTAACAGCATTTAAAAAAAAAAACAATTAAAATATATTCATAAAAACTAAAAAAGTGAAATAGAAAACAATAAAATAAACAAAATATAAAAATAAAATACTATACAAATAATAAAATAAATAAATAGAATAAAATTACTAAAGCAAATAAATAATAAAAAATTGAATATTTATATATAATAAAAAAAAATGAAATGACCAAACAAAATATTAGCATGCGCATATATGTATATGTACACACACACACACACACACACACACACACACACACACACACACATAGAAAATAAATAAAAAATACAAAAGTAAAATAAAATAAATAAATCAAATATGAAATCATCATTAATTTATCCTTTATGATAAATACAATTACTTAAATATTTGTTTAAAAAAATTATATAAATACTATAACAAAATAGAAAATTAACCTCGAATATTTTTTATCAAAATAATAAAAAAAATGTTTAAAAATAATGCAGATTATTTTCAAGAAATACATGCAGAAAGTTCAGCTTAACTGTGTGGTTTACTGAACATGTTGTCTTTACTGTCATAATAGTTTACGTACCCTTAACTGGCCAGTATCATTACCATAAACACAAGGCTGCTCCTGTTAACCCATTAACCTCTTTATAGCCTCTGGGTACTTTATTAACCCCTATTACCAACACAAACTCGGTCCTAAAACCGAGTGGAGCAGCCCTAATAATTCCCAGGTGCTGCTGGGAAGTCCCATAAAAGCACAGCACAATTCCTCTACAATCTGAGACGGCGACTACATTTGAGCGCCGCTGTCGAGCAACGAGGGGAAGTGGTTTTTATGTGATTAGCTCATAGTCGATTATCATTGCTGTTGTGATTATCATAATTATCAGTGCTCTTATCAAACAGCATCAAAGCGGCGGCCGGTAATGGCACACTTGAGAGGGCATGAGAGCGAGCGCTAATGAGGGATGGTTGTGACACCGGGGTCTGATCACAGAGATCACACAAGCTCATCTGCAAGTTAAAACTCCCAGTCAATGCCAAGCCTTTCATTCATGAGAGCGGCGGACAGGTGCCAGCGTCGCTTTCCTTTCCATCTCTTTCATCCTTAGAGTGACAGACTTGTTTCTGCATTTTCTAAACTTCCAAAGCAAAATGTACTTTTTTTTTTGTTGTTGCCTTTTTTCACATTATATGCATCTATATATCTATCTGTGTGTGTGTGTGTGTGTGTGTGTGTGTGAAAGAGATTAGGGCTCAAAGAAATCCACTTTATTTTTCCCAGATTCCATTTTTGTATTTTTGTTTTTCTAGTTTTTGCTTTAGTGGATGAATTAAATTGTAATAATCAAAAAGCATGTCTAATCAACTGAATTCATAACTTTAATAATGTACAACCTTTTTTTTAATAAAAAAGTATAAGTATAATATTTTAAATATAACCTTTTTTACAATAATAGGACTATATGAAATGTTTTTGAATTGTTGAAATTATGATTTAATATCAATTTATTCAAAAACAAAAATGTTGTTAAAAAAATCAAGGCATTCAATTTTTTTTTTGAAATTGTATTTTGATAAACAAATCGCTGCACATGTTTACTGTTAAAATTAATGCATGGAAGAAAAATTTTGACATTAACAAAAATATAATTATAATTTCTAAGAAATTAACAAATTATTCAATTTATGTAAAAAAAATATATATATTTAATACATTATTTTTTATTATTTTAACAACAGTAATTGTTTTAATAATATGAATAATATTAATTACTATTATTATTACTTGAAGTACATTCTACTGTATGATAGTAATATATTTCTATCATAATTTTTTCAAGAGAAACTAAACTTTTATATTGGCGGGTTGCAGTAAAGACCTTTGAGTTTCTGAGCGATTCTGTGATAGTTTTATTAAAACAAAATGATGAAGAGCTGCTATAGCCAAAAGATTTTATCAGAAACTATATTGTGCTAAAAAAAACAAAAAACGCATTACTTTGTTCTCTTTGTACGTTTCCAACATTCATGGCTTTTTTTCCTTTTTTTTCTATGCATGTGACTACGTTAAAATATTCTGATTGTGAATCTAATAAAAAAAGCTTCCTAGTCCTTAACAGAAATGTCCTTTCATCTTGAAGATTAAAGGCATCTCTTGCAATATTTAAAGGCAAGTTTTTCCTAAAATCCCGAAGCATGAGAACAGATTTTACAAAATCAGAGGAAAACTGATATCCTGCTTCATAATTCATGGACGTTCAGCCTTTAAAGTCCTCTCTACCCTCACAATAACTCATATATCCTGGGTAAACTGTATTATGTAATTGTTAATTATTGATAACTTGCAATTGCGTAATCAAAAAGGTTGCGGGTGTAGACACCCCTGTGTGTTTTTCTTCCACCGAAAACCATTTGTGAACCATGAAAACCCCTGACGGGTTTCAGTCTGACACACATAAATCCAGCTGACATTTCCCACGATCAAACAAAAGCACGTTGTCCACCTGCGACCGCGGCAAAAGGAAGCCAGTGACCTAAAAAGCCACCAGAAGAGGGCCTTTTATCCCTCAACATCAGATTTCGCACTGTAGGATGGACAGCGATCAATACGTCCTCGAAATATTGAGCCCAGCATTACCAGATATCACTGTGTTTCAGTACTGAGCCCTGAAATAAACTGGAAGGGCAAAGAAAGAGCTGATATCAACATATTGCAATGGGAAAAGCGAAGGAGAAAGGCTGTGTAAACACACTGACATGCAGAAAGCAGCGCTGTAAAAGCACCGTTGTGCCCTGGAGGGTGTCACCCCACCCTTTATCAGGCGTTTCGACGTGTTAAACCGTGTCTTGATCACGCCCAAACCTCTCGACTCATTCACTGTTGCCAGTTGACCTGACGAAGAAAAGACATCGCACCTCTATGTCAAATACACATAGGTGTGTCTTAAAGCACTGTGTAAACACTACGTGGCTTTCAATAAGCTGACGGTCACAAAGACAAAGGCTGTCGAAGATGTGACGGGAGTTAGTTGTCAACAAGAATATTGTTGAACATGTGAATGCATTTAAAGGAATAGTTCACCCAAAGTGAACATTTGCTGAAAATGTGCTCACCCTCAGGCTATCCAAGTTTGTTTCTTCATCCGAATTGGAGAAATGTAGCATTGCATCACTTTCTCAGAAATGGATGCTCTGCAGTGAATGGGTGCCGTCAGAATGAGAGTCCACACAGCTGATAAAAACAAATCCACAAGTAATCCACACCACTCCAGTCCATCAGTTAATGACAAAATACTATAGTCTATAATAATCCATAATAACACTTCCTCCAGTGAAAAAGTCTCTCCTTTGTTGTCCTCTAAAATCACAATCCACCAACATATTTGTTAAGAGCTGTTTTGGCTTGTAAACGGTGCTTGATCTGTACTGATTCAGACAAGAAGACTTATCACTGGAGAAAGCAATATTATGGATAAAGGACTCATATTTTAACTTCGGTTTGTAGTTAAAATGCCTTAATGATGGATTTGTTTCTTTCAAACATGCAGCTTTTCTCTTTATAATATGTTAACCGGTGGACTGGAGATGTGTGGATTACTTGTGGATTGTTTTTATCAGCTGTTTGCACTCTTATTCTGACGGCACCCATTGGTAAACAAGTGATGCGATTCTACATTTCTCCAAATCTGATGAAGAAACAAACTCATCTTGGATAGCCTGAGGGTGAGCACATTTTCAGCAATTTTTCAGCATTTTGAGTGAACTGTTCCTTTAATGTCAAAAATTACATATTTGGTCTAATGCAAAAATTTTACCAAGTTCAACAGAGGATTTCCAGGTAATGCATGGACTTGAATAAAATGAATACATTGTATGCAATGTAAGACGTTTACAAAAAAAAAAAATAGAGTCTACTTAATGCATAAAGCATAAAAGTGTTCACCATTGAAACTAAACCCTACTGAAGGCACAGATGCATTGAATACTGCATCAAGCAGAAGAAGCCTAAACGTTCAAAGTCACTCCAGAAATGAGCCATTTATTCTAGCAGGTCACAAAGTGGTTTCATTGAGAACATGGTCTGATACTCCAGGTATTATGACAAGCATTAGCGTTTCCGCTGGGAAGCAAAAGTCTTTCACAGAAGTAGGCTAATAAGTTCAGAGAGAGAAAAAGGGCTACAGAGCTGAGACTAAAAATACAGCCTTGCACGGAAAATAGTTTGACACTCACTTAAATCTACCGTGAAACAACTGCATGACAGCAGATGTGTTTTCCCTTATTATGTTAAATCTCCATCACGGATTTGAAAGGAAAAGGTCCCTTCCCCCATGATGCCACAGTCTTAATATAACACCACACCATCAGCCTGCGTTGACATCATGGTGACGATTTCCGGGAATATCACGTCTAGAACAAGAAGAGTTGGATAAACCGGCTGTCTAAATGATTTAGGGATAAAATGAAGGAAATCAATGACTGATCTTTTTTAATCCAGCACCAATTGTGCAGAATATACCGACAAGATGTTCTTTTATCAGAGTAAGGTCATCACTGTAAAAGCTACTTTTTTTTCCGTTACCGTTTTCTTATGGAATTGTAAGAATTTTGTCAGCTTTTTTTATAGAGTGCTTTAGTAAAGATATTTTGTAGCAAAACCCTTTAAAAAAAAAAAAAAAAAAAAAGTGGGGTGTTACATTACAAAGTACATACTTAAAAATTATATCTCTGAAATTTTTTGGCTGATATGCAGTATGTATCTCCGTATTTTCTGTGTTTTCTAATATATTCATATAAGAAAGAAAGAAAATAAAGACAATTTGTCAGGAATTTCTTTGTTACTTTGTATCGAAAAAATACCGAACCGTGACACCTGTGTGTCGTATCGAAACGAAATGTGAATTTTGTGAATCGTTACACTTTTATATATATATATATGATTACTAATATGATAATATGATACATAAATAAGCTTTCCATTGATGTTTGGTTTGTTAGGATAGGACAATATTTGGCCGAGATACAACTAGTTAAAAATCTGGAATATAAGGGTGCAAAAACAATCTAAATATTGATAAAATCGCCTTTAAACTTGTCCAAATGAATTTTTTTGGCTATTGCCACAAATATACCCCAGAGACTGAAGAATTATTTTGTGCTGCAGGGACACATATGGTGTTGTTTTTTCATCCCGCCCAATGTTGTCTAATGAAACAATATTTATATTAAAAGGTAGTGAGTTTGTATTTTTTAAAAACACTACCAATATTTCAGATCCTTCAATCAATATATTTTATTTATTTGTGCATGCATATAATGTCCTACGGTTCAATTACTTAAGAAGCAGGGTGCTAAAGATGTGATGTGAATCGCTAGTCGACAACAAACATATTGCTCTTGCAGATTTTTGATGGCATGATCAGAATTTTGTTGAACATGCAAATGATGTCACCTGATGTCAACAATGAATCATTTGATCTGTGATGATTCAGAAACTGTACCTAGTTCAACAGGGAATTTCCATGCATGAAATCATATCATTTTATATATATATATATATATATATATATATATATATATATATATATATATATATATATATATATATATATATATATAAAAATGCAATGCAAGTTGCTTTGAACGGAAGCATCTGAAAGTGCATAAAATGCAGATGTAAGAATTGGCACCACTGAAACGAAACCCTAAGAGTCATTGAGTACATTAAGTGGAAGAAGCCTGATACTAGAAATGACCTATTTCAGAAACAACAGATTGTTTCTCAATCTCAATGTGTCAAGTAGAGAGATGAATCAAGAGGAAATATCATATGATCTCATATGTGAACCTACTGAACCCACTTGAGCTGAGTTTCAGCTCAATCACGGTCAATACAGAGGCAAGTCACTTTTATTTATATAGTGATTTATACAATACAGACGGTTTCAAAGCAGCTTTACAGCGATAAACAAGAAAATACTGATTCAGTGTTGCAAACAGTATTCAATTCTGCTGTAAAGCAGCTTTAAAAAGACACGTAAAAAGCTTGTGTTACTTCCTGTGTTTTGTGTGCCATCAGTCGACTTTATTGTTTTGGAAACAGGAATCTACATGTGACTCTGCTGTCCAGACAAGCTTCAGTAGATCTAAAAGAGGAAGTGACTATCTGTGAACCATTTCACAGAAATCATTCTGCTTCGATAGAGAAGTGAGAACTATGCCTAAAAATCTTAAATCATAATATACTTACCATGTCACTTACCTACTCAATTAGACCAGATGACCTTAAAATAACCTCAATGCTTACTTAAATGATGATATTTAAACGATATTTTGCAGAGTGTGTTTTTGTGCTGGTAAATTATGTCACTAATGGGTGTCTTAATGAGTGATGCATTGAATCATTCATTTAAATGATTCGTTCAAAACAGCCGATTCATTTGAAAAGGAAGCAAGAAACAAGTCTTTATGAATGGATCACTGAATCATTGACTCAAATGATTTCTTCAAAACAGATTCATCCAGGAACGAAACACCAGTGTTGCTCTGAGACGCAGATATGTTCTGATCCGAATTTATTTATTCGTCACATTTATTAGAGTAAAAAACGATAGGGCTGAACGATTAATCAAAATTAAATCGCAAAGGCGAGAAATAATGAGAAGGTAGAAGTTAGAATAAACCCTATTGTAGCCCTTGGACTGAAAAACATATTATAGTCCTACACCTTCCACAGACGATATATCTCACACACCTCCACTCACATCCTTCGCTAAGTATGCAACGATTCATCTCTGAATATTTTTTCACCAATAAATGCAACAGGGTTTGAAATCAAAACAAGTGTCATTTTAAAAATAAATACAAAAACCAAATGCAAAATAATAAAACAACAACAAAAAAACAAAACATATGTTGTTATCGCTTGACTTGCAAGTCTACAACATGACTAGTGAAGTTTGGTTCAAACGAACGAATCATTGTGAGTCAGCTCCTTGGTCAAGAAGATTCATGAATCAGTTGGTTTCAAACCAGTTTATACTTAAGACTTAAATCAGCATTTAGCTTTAAATCACTGATTGGTCATAACATGATTTAATTTCCCATTTAAAGAGTACAACACCTTATGATTCCCAGGCTCAAACGCCAATGTTTTCTTGTACCCAAGTCTTTGCACTGTTGTGTGTAATTAGGGCTCAAGCCTGGAGGGCGAGAGCCCTATTGTTTTCCTTAGGATTATTTTTTATTATTATTATTATTTTTTTCCAACGTTACGGGGGCTTTTGGGGTCCTTAACATGCTCGAAAACTCTTGAAAATTGGCACACACCTTGGAACCTGCGGCCATTAGGGCTGGGCAGAGACAGATATACGGGCGTGGCACAGGGGCTCTACAGCGCCCCCTGGAATACTGAGGGCCATATATCATACATACTTGCACGTAGACACACGAAACTCGGTACACATGTAGATCTCATCAAACCAAACAACTTTCGTACTGCATGTCATAGGCTCCGCCCAACAGGAAGTTGGTTATTTAGGGTTTAGTATTCATATTTTTCGTCAAAGTTGTGGGGGCTTTTGGGGTCCTTAACATACTCAAAAACTCTTGAAAATTTGCGCACACTTTGGAATCTGTGGCCTTTAGGAGCCTGCAGAGGCTGGGACCCGGGCGTGGCACAAGGGCTCTACGGCGCCCCCTGGATCACAGTCAGAAATGTTGATGTATAGCTCACACATACTCACACATATGCATATGAAACTCAGTACACATATAGATCTCATCGTGCCGAACAACTTTCGTATTGCATGTCATAGGCTCCGCCCAACAGGAAGTCAGCTATTTAGAGTTATGTAAAAAGCGCATGCTCTGGAATTTGAAATACTTGTCATAGGTTTTTTTGCAGATTGCCACCAAATTCGGTCAACATGATCTCAAGACACTGGGGATGAAAAATTGCCAGGGGATTTTTGATATCTCTAACGGTTTGCTCGTGGCGAGGTGTTGAAATTATGGCGAGAAATGAGAAACAGGAAGTGTCTAATACCATCCACATACATTTCCTGATTTTAATCAAACTTCATCAGATTATTCTTTGTATGATGTCGATCGCATATATGTGACTATTAGGAGTCAAAGTTATAGCGCCACCAACTGGCAGCAGGAAGTGTGTCATTTTCAAAATGCTTTGAATTCAGCATCTTATTATTACTCAATTTGCTTCAAACTTCATCAGAATAATGTTAAAACACAGCCTATATAAATCTGCTGGGGGGATATTGATATCTAAAAATATTGTTGCCGTGGCAACATGTTAAACTGGAATACTTCTCAGGTGATTTTGAGGCATATAACATGCTTAGAATTTCATCAAATTCAGAACACATATCAGTATTTATGATAACTAGACACTGGCAAAAGTTCATAAGAGGGCATGGAAGAGGCACTCTATAGCGCCACCTTTTGTCAAAAGTGGGGGGGTTAGTTTTAGCTACAGACACCAAACTCGGTACAAAAATTGTTCTCATCAAGACGGACAACTTTCTAATTCACAGTCATCAGCTACGATCAACAGGAAGTCAGCTATTTTGATTTGAATGTGGATTTTATTTTTACATTTAGCTGTGAATTAATGCATACTGCTCAGAGGAGAGTAACACTATACACACCAAATTTTGTCTACATGATGCCAAAACATTTTAAACAACTTAAATTGCCAATAGATTTTGGATAGCTTGAATGGTTTTGTCTCTGTGATTTTTTTTAAATGACATTAAAAATGGAATTATTAATTTTCCTGCATTTTTTAATTCCAAACACTTCAAAACCTTTTTTCATACAGACAAAAAGTCATTCTGAGTAAATATGGATAGTTTCACGACTTTACAACACTGTATGGGTAACAGAAAATTAAAAAACTGTCAGACATCTCATCTCACTTCTGTCCCTCTGTTTGAGTGTATGTGCTTAGACTTCCATTGTCTGAGAGAAATTGCGCCCCTACAGGTGCAATTAACGGAGTTTTAGTTTCTCTTTTAAATCGGTTAAAATACAAATAAATACTTAGATTTAATTCACACTGACAAGCTAAACCAACATATATGATTATTACCGGGTCAGGGCTCATTAATAATTGATGTGTGGTCAGTGATACGTGAGAAACAGGAGAGATGAATCACCGCTCTGAGCAGGAGCGTGTAGAATGACGAGCTCAGAAAAAACGAGTTTATTCTTGTTTCATAGCTATTAAGAATAAAGTATTGCAGCGATATCACACAATTCACAAATTAGAACACACCAAGAGCTAAATTAAGATGTTTTTGAACTGTTTGTGTGAAAATTAAATATTTGTGGCTGCCTATCTGAAAACACCGCTCCGATCAGCGCGCACAGTGCCACAAGTTCAAAACTAACAAATTTATTCTTGTTTAAGAGCTTTTTAAAATAAAATATTGCCATAAATGCACACAATACACACATTATAACACAACAAGAGCTAAATAAAGGTGTTTGTGACCCGTTTAAGTGTGCAAGACTATTTGAAAGCGCGACTGGCACAATAACATATATCTCTCGAGCTGCAGGATTCTGCCTTTCGTCGTACGAACGAACACATCACGGACAAGATTATTTCAAAATACATAATAGCTTGGCGAATATAAACGAAAACAGCCACGTGAACATAAACTGTTGAGAAATAAATCTGAAGTGGATCTACTGGATTTGAATATTAAGTGACCGCATATACCAGCTGCTTCTGTCTTCAATTTTAATCTATATATATAAAAAAAGGAGACTCATTTGTCTTGGCTGCTTTTTTAATGTAGCGTATTTATTTATTTACTTTTTTATACATTTTGTATAATTTCATAGTTTATGTATTACAATTATAAAAACAAAAATAAATTTAGCCACTCACATAGAAATATCTTAGGCCTTATCCTTTTCTGACAGTTTTAGGGATTTTAAAAAATCCTAAAAAACCTTATTTGTGCTGCAAATAATAATTTCAAACTCATTTGATACTGACCTATGACATCCTCTGACATGCTATTTATTTGAATTTACATAATGTCATGGATGTAACAGTAAATCTGTTCAGCTCACAGATGAAGACTAAGCTGTAATGCAAGCAGAACACTTATAAATCATTTAAGAATTTGATAACACTGTAAAATAATGTCTTATTTGCTAACATTAGTAAATGCATTGGTAACACTTTATAATAACTGCACTCATTAGTAAATAGTCAGTTCGTGCTTTATAAAGTCTTGTCCCAACATTAATAGTCATTAGTAAGCAGCTTATAAATACAGCTATAAATAGCTTTTTCTTGGTTTATAAGGACATATTTTAAAAAGGAGAGTAAAGGGTCTGTTATCTTCCTAAGAAAAATAAAAATAAACAAACACAACACAGATTGATACAGAAATATTTATTTCAATATGCAATAAAAGGAAACTGTACACTTGAATTATATATATATATATATATATATATATATATATATATATATATATATATATATATATATATATATATATATATATATATATATATGTGTGTGTGTTGGTATGTGGGAAGCACAGTTTTTGAGTGCACTGTAGACTTGCTCTCCAGGTGGATTCTGGTTGTATGCAGTCCATAAGGTATGGCTTTGTGTGTACATGTGAACAAGGAGAGGACACAAGACGTTTGAGATCATTTTTAATGGAGTTCAAGTAATAAAGAAAGACATTTGTTATGCATCTACATCCGTCTGCATGGACTCTGTACGTGTTTTAAACTTGCTAACCCCTATTATCAATGGCATTGGAAAGCCAATACACACACACAGACACATGTATATATATATATATATATATATATATATATATATATATATATATATATATATATATATATATATATATATATATATATATATATACTTGATAAAAAAAAAAAATATATATATATATATATATATATATATATATATAAACTTGATAAAATATATATATATATATATATTTATATATATATATATATATATATATATATATATATATATATTTTTTTTTTTTTTATCAAGTGTACAGCTGTACAGTTTCTTTTTATCCATCTTGAAAAAATATTTCTGTGTTCTGTATCCCTCTGTGTTGTGTTTGACTTTTTAGTTTGGTAGATGAATGTTCCTTTAAATCTCATTTGTGAATGATTTAAATGTATAAATAGTCTTTGCTTTAGATGAGCTCACAAAGGACTGTCACCATTAGGACTCCCTATGCATAGGGCCTGGGATCTTGTGCAGCGCCCCTGCTGACAACTAGAATAATGTTATAATACTTAAAATATGAAAATACAATGATTGAACTTTATAGCTTAAGAACAAAACATTTATAGCTGTATTTATGAACTGTTTAATAATGCCTATTAAAGGAGTGCTATTATTATTTTTCAAATTTAGTTATACTGTAATGTTGTTGTTTCAGCATAAAAAAAAGTTCTGCAAAGTTACTAAGCTGAAAGTCCAATTCAAAAGGAGATATTTTATTTAACAAAAAACACTTTTTAAAAACTATAATGAACAAATTGTTTGGACTGCAACAAATATTGTCCGGGATTTGTGATTTCACAAATATGGACGAATGGGATGAGAATTGGTTGAGCTGCACTATAGAAAGCAACGAGTGTGATACATATGTAGTTGACCATGAAGCCTGGAAGAGAAAAACAAAACTCCTTATATTCAGGTGTGAAGAATTATTAGGCATTTTTTCCTTTACTGATAAAATAAGCCCAAAAAAAGGTTTAACTCAGATTGAAAAATGTGTTTCTAAAGTTATATATATTGTTCTGTGAATGTGATTTCAAAGTCTAGATGATTCGGATTAACCCTTTAACTGCCGTATGCCTTAAAACCTGACTGCCAGAGTGCTATTGTGAATGCATGTGCCCGCTTGGCACAGTTTACCTGATGCCACAGGGGTGGTGTTGCACTGATGGCTTGAGCCCGCCATCGCTGCTTGCAGCTATATTCTAGTCTTGTAACCAGTGACATATGGCACATCTAGATCCTCACTTTCTCCCTCAGAATCAGGCCAACGGTCACATTAGCATCGCTTTCAATGGGAGACCGGCCGCTAATGGCATGATTGTAACAAATCCCCAGACGCGGAGAACGAAGTGGGAGGGAAACACGCGGCGAGAGGCCGCCACATGGGATTCTACACAAACAACTGGGTTTTGCGACCAACTGACGGATGCAGGACTATAAGAGCATCTCTCATCCCAGATAAACGACCTTAGGAGTTTAATGAGCCACAGATGACTCGTTCTTAACCCGCTAGTTAATCCATCAAGTGCACTTATGCTTCCTTCAAGTCATGTCAGAATTATTGTGTATTTATGAGATGAGTGCTCGTAATTATCAGTGGAACAACTCAGGATTTTCTGTAAAGTCCAGACTTTCAGCAAGGAGTATGTCAATTAATAATTTATTAATGACAATAATTAGTAATTTACTGTATAACTTTGCATGAATTTTCTTGCCATAAAATACTTCTCAGAAAATACTTCTCAAAATGGATTGTAGTGCATTATGTCCAATAATATGTAAATAAAAATAACATATATTGATTACTGAAGTCACTTTTCATTTCATTTGTGCACTTTCATCAATTTGTCTTATAACTGCATGCTTACCGTGATTCTCTATCAATTGGGGTACAGAGTGGAATACAATGATTTATTAAGAATTAATAAGCGTCAAAATCTCTTTTAGGCTATTTGGAACAAACTTAACACTTTATTATTATCTAATAAACCTGGAATGGTTATGGCAGATTTTTTACATGATTTGTTCCACTTTCGTAGGTCGTTTTGGATAAAAGCTTCTTTTAAATGCATATGTAGCCTTTTACAGTTTTGGAAATGTGTTTGTGTACTATTCATTCTTAACATGAAGATTTGTTTCGATGATTTTATTATACTGTGCTTTTTCCACCAGAGTTAGATGCATGTAGTCTAACAGGCTTCACTGGCTGTTATTATTAAATAATAAGGCCTGTTATAAAATTGCATTCAGCCAGAGAGCAAAGGAATGACAACATAACCTGTACATTATTTGTATATCTCTCGAAACTCTTTCGTTTTTCAGAAAATTCAGGAAATTCTATATTTTGAATTTTTTTTAAAAAGAAACATGATCCTATTGGTGATTAATGTAAAATGAATGCTAAAAAGAAGACTCGGGGGCGGGGCCACAAATCCGTGAATAGCCTACTGTTGAAGCGGAGTGCAAAAGCATGCACACAGATTATGAATTTGTGGGTACATGCTGAAAAACGTGTATGCAATTAATCTGAAAAATTCATTTGGGATATTATGACATTCATTGAGTATTCTTTATAACTAAGAGCGTAATTAAATACATAAAATGTCAACACACACCATTTGCGGTTAATTTTGCTGCAATATATTTAAAAAGCTTGCTATCTTGGTCAAGAAGTGAAAAAAAGACAGAAATATAGAACTGGTCAAAGCCAATTCCTACCAAAATCATATTGCAATTATGATTCCAAATTTCTATGTAAAAAACTTCCAGGAAGGCTGTAGAATGTCCTTCAGCACAAAAGGAAAGTGCTTTTTTTGCTACCCAAATTTGGAGCATCCACCTATATTGGACTAGCGAGCTCTTGGGGTTCGTCCCTCCTCCTGGAGGGGTGGAAAGAAAATAATAAATAATAGGGTGGCGGGGGGAGAGGAGGGAGGTGAGGTCTAGCCGATGAGTGACATGCAGCTGCGCTCGTTACAAACAGACAACTGCGAACAAAGATCAGATAGCATCAACAGACATGCGCGTCAACACAAGCCAGTAAACGACTCCAGAAACCAGACGGATGAGTTCTAACTAATGATGGGAGTTACAAGGAATAATGGCTCTGACTGCCATTTCTTTAGGTACTCCTTAAACTTTCGAGGAAGTTGTTGTTGCATTTATACTTATTGCAATATCAGATTCACAGGTTATTACATGGCAGCAGGGGCTAAAATTAACACTCACCAAGCACCAAATGAATCAGAATCAACTTTATTTGACAGGTGTTCCCAAACACAAGGAATTCGGTGTGGTTTTTAAAAGGTGCTCTTGGTACATACATACACACATGCTAGGGTTCGACATTAAGCTTTCACATTAGCTTGTCCTTCGAGTAAATCATTTATTTGTAGTTAAGGTAAAAATGTCAGCCTGAATCCACTGTAAATCGCTTTGTATAAAAGCTTCTGCTAAATGCATAAATATATTTATTTTTAATTTACAATATTTTCCTAAACTGATTAAATGTACATGTCTCCGTTTACGTTGAATTCTTACATGTGATCAATACATTAAGTTAGATTAAGACACATGGTTGCTACTATTCAAATTAAATCAGTATCAACAAACTTCGTCTGTCCAATTAATAGATGTTTTACTTTTTTGTACATACAAATATGAAATGTTCGAAAAATGCAATAATCCTAAATCTGATATTAAACCACCAGTTGGTCACTGTCTCAATGAGTGAATCATTGATTCAACCGATTCGTTCAAACAGCTGATTCATTCAATAAATGAAGCAAGTAACCGTTTTTATAAATGGTTCACTGAATCATTGACTCGTTCAAAAATGAATCATTCAGTAACGAAAGACTGTTGTGTGTTGCTCGCAGATGCGCGATTGTTCTCCTGTGGCTTTGCTTAGAGCAATTCTTGTTTGAAATGAAGCGAAAACTATCCATAATGTGTCTAAAATGTAAGTCAGTTAATATTACTTGTTTATTTAACTAAAGTTATATAAAATCAATATCATATTTACATTTGAGCGGAAAGTTTGGAAAACATCACTCCTGCTCGTGTGATGTTGCTTATGTTATATAGAATACTTATCTTTTTTTCTACCGCAGTATGTTTGTTCATGTTTGTTTCTCTGTGTGTGCTGTTACACTGATAGTGTTGATTTCTTTTGACATCATCCGTTATTAGTCACCGTTTACACTGAAATTAATAAAATCCGAAAGTAATAAAATCAGAAATCAGAATCAGCCAAAGTTTCGGTGCTGCCCTAGTTACAGTTTGTTATGCACACATACACATCTATAATAATGATAATAATTAAATAACTGCAAATAAAAATGAGTGTTGGTGAGTATCTGAAACAGTGTTACTCACCAGTTAGCCAGTAAAAAAATATTATTAATATAAATTATATTAAATTCTAACAAATGCCGATTATTAAGTCAGAAAGAATGCATTATAATTATATATGCACTTTTCACGTGAGCCTAAATTTTTCTCCACTCAAACTCCATTTCTGCAAGAGACTGTGATTTTGCATCGTTTATAAGGTGCATTTGAAAATTCACCAAACATCTTCCCAATTTTGCAATAAGAATAGTTTATCTTTTGTCAACAAAAGAAAAGTATTTTTTTTTTTTACTTAGTTTTATTATTATTATTTCAATTAAATGTACAGTTCAATAGTATTATAAATGATACTTCTTTATTGATATTGCAAATTACAAACATTTTTTAATTAATCAAAAGTAGGTCAGTACACGCAGTATGACTAGTATCTGTAACTATTAAGCTGCAAAGAGACTTTAAATATGAATCCTAAATGTTCTGTTCATCTCTGTGTGAATAGACGGAGCACAAGCGTGGTTTTGTTTACTACACGGACTGAAGCGTGTGTGACTTTCGCTGTGATTTTTGCATCTGCCGTCTAACTAAATTAAAACACAAACACATGAACAACATCTTCAGAACTGCTCTGATAGTCACTTCTTGAGCATTTTAACATTTCATTAGAGCTAAACTATTGTCATATCAAATACAGACAGAAGCGTAAAGGTATTCACAACAACCCGTCAAAATAAAAATTTGGTTTAGCTGGAATAAATTATGTTAGAAATATATTACTGTGCAGAAGAATTTACGTACTACTACTACTACTACTAAAAGTAAATAATTAAAACTTATTTTTAAGGAATAATCACACAATATAAACCCTCTCCTTCTTTGGCCAAAAATAAAGTTTGTTTTCATTTGATTAAAAGATCAATTAAATTACGGTGTTATGTCTTCATTTGATAACCAGAAGAATTGGTAAAAAAAAAAAAGTTTTTTAGGGCAACTGTAAAAACAAAATGTAATAGATTAAGTTGTTTTTATGCAAAATAAAACAGAACATGAGAAAAAAATGAAAATGATATCATAGGCCACTAAAAAAATTTATTTTTTCTGTTAAACTTTAAATATACTGATGTTACATTGTATAGGTTTCATGATTTTAATTGATTACACATGATTTTTGTTAAATTAAAAGGAGTCCAGAAAAATTAAAACTGTCCCTATCAAGGTGAACAACATGTAAATTAAAGTGGGAAGATTAAAATAAGCTCGATAAACCCAGGTCAAGAATTTCTAATGTTGAGTCACCCACAAGCTTTCCTGTGTCACTGACTAAACATGCAACCAACGTCTGGTTTTCAGACTTCTTCAGACTTATTCTCCATTGTATTCAGTGTTAGTTTTCAGCATGCATGACATCATTTGCCTGTGGTGCAACATGACAGACCCAGAGTTTCCCATGTGTGTATATTTCCACGTCTAAGACAGGACATCCCACAATGTCTGCAACACCCTTCCGGGGAAAACATCCATTCAGCCAGTCCACAATCCTCATCAGTGAACACTTCCGTTCTCTACAGGCTAATGCATCCAAAAACACTTACGCTCCTAAAATACATTTTCTTCAATAGTTTTTTGCAGCACTTTTTCACACAGTTTTCGATAAGCTTTTGGAGAGCGAAACAAATTCTTCTTACATTTTATGTTCTTCAGATCATCGCATTGGTTTATGGGTTCTTCAAAGCACCAATAATAAACGTCTCCTAAAGAACTTCACAAATAAAAAGTTATTTTACGAACTTACACCACTTCTCCTGTGGTACAAGACTGGAAAAACTTCTAATCAAAATATTTTAACTTTCAAAAGTGCACCAAAAACGCAGTGCAACTCAGTTAAACAGCAGGTTGATCATTTGTTTCTTTTATCTTGTTGAGGTCTTTGTGTGCTGTTTATCTTGGGTCTTGTTGTCAGCAAACAACATCTGTTGAATGTGGAGAACTGACCAACCCACCACCCTTTCAACTGCACAATTAAACAGGCTGACTTTAACTCAATTAAAAAACTATTTGACATCAATGAGATACCATCTATTTATTAGGACCTGAGCATTACTGTGGCATCCAATCATACATAAACACAACTAATACTATCTACCAAATTCTAATAAGAGGAATTCCAATCCATTCCAGTCAGGGTTTCTTTTGTAATTAATAGTAACACAATGCATGTGACCTCAGCGTCATAAAAACATCTTGATAAGATTAGAAGAGAATTCCCACAGCTGTTAACTTTCTTTTAAAGTGACGCCATGCCAAGACCAAGACAAAATCACTCTACAACAATGCAGCTATCAATAGAAGACATGATCGTTTGCATAAGTTGGTATGACTTCAGCCTTGGGGAATAATAGCAAAGGATATTCAATCAATGAGTTGACTAGCTCTGAAAGTGATTATGCTGTGAACAGATTGCATCGTGTCAATGAGGTCAAGCTTCCATTGAATGGAGCTCATATGGACCCCGCAGCAAGCAACGGACAGGACACCTTTCAAAACGCTCCAATAGCTCGATGTTTTTAGCAAGAACCGAAAGGAGCCAAGTAATTCACAGAGTAAAGTTAACTCAAAGTTACTTGTCAAAATTGTCCCTGGCAGTATGGCAAGCATGCATGTCAACCGATTTCTGTAGGTGTAGATGTTATGACTCACATTAACCATGATAGTGACTTGTAACACATTCTACTTTCGTTTAGAATAAAACACTATTGATCAAACAATATGCTTTTTAATAAGTAATACCAACAGAAATGTCAAGAAAGTAAGTGCAATTATATGTATACGAACACACACAATGCAATTAAATCCTTTCAAATGGACTTATTTTACACAACAAGTTACTCAACTAATTTGCAAAAATGTATTTGATAGCAGAAAATTTGCAATTCATTGAACGGACATTTGGTGAACCACTGTTTATCGATTAGACACAATTATCAACTCAACATGGACAAATATAAGCCTTAATGCGTTTTTTTAACTAATAAAACACCTCAAAAGTCCTGCTGTTATCAATTTTTGTCCACAAACAATAAGCTTTACGAAGGCAAAATATGCTGGGGAATATCAATAATTAATAATTCAGTCAAAAATATAGGTAGTTGATATTATAATCAATGCCACATGATCCATGAAAAACTATTTTTAAACCCAGTGCATTTTATGACCTGTATTATTTGACAGAGACATGACGTGTACCCAAAAAATATAGATCTCACCACAGCATTATTTAAGTGAAATAAAATAAAACAAATAATGACTCTTCTAAACTCAAATAGCCTACATATTTGTAGTTCAACACCAAAATGTTACGTTTACATTTTAAAAGTATATACTTGTATTATCAGCATGTACGATTTTTTAGTATGACACACTTATTGTAAGAAAAAAAAATATTAAAAAAGTTCACATCCTGGTTACTAGTCAACTACTCGCGTGAACAGACAATAGAACGCGTCACACACGAATAGAACGTTCAGATATCGATCTGTTCATTTAGAATTCCGCGCGAATTCGCTTTCAATCTGAACAAGGACAAAAGAGTGACACGCGAAATCGTTCCAAATATCTGTATTCCGTTCAGAAGTGAGGCTGAACACTTGAGCAAGTGTCCTCGATCACAAAAGAAGTTGTTTGCTGGATTCGAGCACATGGCAGAAGCGACTAAACGCTCGCGTCTCAATGATTCCGATCAGGAACGCCGTTAAATTAGACATGAAACAATACAGGAACCGAAGCGTTGCCTGATAACCGTCAACTTGCCTGTAGGATGTTAACTTTCTGCGCTCCTCACACAAATGTAAACTCCACCGACAGCACAGAAAGCCCTGAGCTGGGTTTGGTTCCTCACATTCGAGCCGTTTCTCCGCTGAGGCGCGTTCTGCTGCTCAAACCGTTTCCTCCATCCGCGCTGCAACGCTACCAAACCCCTTTTCGTTGCCAGGGCAACAGACCCACTTCAGCCCATCATAGCCCCGCCCCTTCGACATCCACTGGCAGCTGCTGCAGTGCGCGCGCGCGCCATTCCTCTCTAATATGTTTTCACTTTTTTCCCTCTTCCTTGTTATAAATTCTCTTCAAATTCTCAGTGGAATCTCTTCTAAATATTTCCCAAACTTAGTACTGATTAACAGTTTCATTTGGACTGTTCACATCTAAAATTGTGTATCGGTTAGATGTAAAAGTAAGACAGCATTTTGTTATGTTACAAACTGGGTCATAGGTAACCTTAATCCAACTTTTTAACATTTTCTCTCAAAAAAATAAATTAAATACAATTTTTTTTTTCAACAAATGGCCAAAAATGTAGCTAAAACTATTTACCCAAATTTTTTTCTTTTGTATGTTATAAAAAATAAAATAAATATATGTATACACACACACAATTTATTATAGATATGTATATATTATATATATATTTTTTTTTAATAACAGAATGTATTATTATGTTTATATAAATAATAAACAAATTCAGTAATGACAAATTATTAGATCAGTATTAATGTTTTGTTATCCACTTCTGCATTTAGCCTACTGTAAATTCAGAAATGTGTTTTCTTGCCCATAAGATATTCTGAAATATATTTGGGTGTATGAATGTTGAAACTAAATGTATGTTTCGTTGAGCTTTGCTGTTTACAACATATACATTTTTGTATTATTTCATTTATTTATTTATGCCATAAATCTGCGTATCATTGGTTGTCTGTTCCTAAACAGCTGAATAACAATCGTTTCAAATACCTTTAGCATTAATATTCAAAATTACAAATGTGAAACGTTGCTTTACTCAAGCTTAGAAATGGCTTTACCAACAGTTTTAACAAGACAATAACCCAGGCTGAAGCATATAGTAAAAAACCCTAGTGTGAAAAGGGTCAGTGAGGTTAAACGTGCTGTTAATGCCTAAAGTGCTTGTTTAATCAACAGTAAATGACTTTATGAAACAGGCCATAGGGGAAATTGGGCAAGTTATTATAGAGACTGATTCTCACATATTCTAACCTGTGACCAAGCTTCGAATTAAACATTCTGAGATGGTAACAACATAGCATGACCAGGATGCTTGTGCAATGTTCCTCTATTTGTGCTACAGGCAAAGAAACCACTGTATTGTTGACTGGCTGATTGATGATAAGGAGGTCTCAAGCACCACTAGCCTAGTACTTACATGCGATGAAACCCATAGTTTAGTGATAATACCAGGGGATTTATACCAAGAGGAATACAGGTCTTTGTAACAGTCTGTTCTTATGAAATTCGACACTAATCTGCCCGTTTAACTGGATGAACAGGATTTCTCAAGTCTTTTGCAATGGGATACATTCAAACAAACCATTTCTGTTTTTGCCATTAACGATATGAAGAATTATTTTTGGCTCTTAAGATTGACTTATTAATTTCATCACAGTTAATCGATTACACAGGGCTGTTTTATCTCCCAGTCTTGCGTGAGAGGGCTGCATGTGTGCTTTGTGTGTCCAGACAATGTCAACAACATGTTGTCACTTGTAAATGAAATGCTCTGTTTGTGGGTTTTTTTAAAGAGTGCATGCATTCTTTGATGAGGTATTGTATTTCATAGCAGCTTTTTTCCCCCTCATAAAACTTTGAGTGATCATGATTTTGTAGGACGTGTTCCTGGACATCCACATTTGGCCCCAGAACAACATTAGCATCAGCCAATCAGATTGTTGTGTTTGGTTCAGGCTTAGGGTTCAGGTTTGGGCTTTAACAGTGAACTTAACTCTGTTTTTTAGGGGTATTTGAAAAATCTGCCATTATTTTCTCATCATCATGTTGTTCCAAACCTGCAGTTGTTTTTTAAATCTACAAAATGTTATTTATAACTAGATGCTATTATAGTTTTTATTAATATTTTTTCAATTAGGTTTTATTTTTCTATTTTCTATTTTCATCTGTGTTTTTATAATTGTTATTAATTTTTGGGGTCTGTATAGGCTAGTTTTTAGCCTTTATTATTATTATTATTATTATTTTAGTACTAAGTAGTATAAGTACTTCAATATTTTAGTATTTAAGTTAAACAAAAATATATTTTTTAATATATATATTTTTTTATTTCAAGCTGTGAAAATGTTTTTATTATTTACTCCTTATCATATAATTCCAAACCTGTGTGCTGTTTTTCTTCTTCATGTAAACACACAGAAAAATTAAAATTTAAAAAATCTTGACACCAGTGTTATTTAATGATATACTATACTTTTAATAGCTTTTAAGAATATTTTTTATTCATTTTTTCATATATTTATTGTTTTAAGATTTGGTGTCTTTGATGAGCACAGACTGCAGAAAAATAATCTTCAAAAAAACTCCTCAGAACAGTTTGAAACCACATGAAGGTTAAAAGAAAGGTTACAATCAAGGTCACTGAGAATGAATATTGTTAACATTACATCCGTCCACATACTGTACATCACGTCCTTTCAGTTTACTGTAGCATCATGTTCCTGATCAGAGATATTCATAGAGCTGAGAGGCACTTTGTGAGATCCCCATCCTCCCATAATCCCTCCCATAATGCCCAGAGATAATGAAGTTGCAGTACCAGCGTTCAGGAGACAAGATATGGATATCAACTCGCCAATGGTTGGTGACCAGCCTTTAAAAAGACTTTTCCTCTGTGCTGGTCTGGTACTGAGCAACTGAGTTATGAAATTTTTTGGTCTGATTCTCCTGAGGAAGCTTTTGAGCAATCATATACATAAAATACAATGGATTTTTATTTGAGAGTAAGAATAAATGTGGATGAGATCTGTTAAGGAAGTGTTAAAGAGGCACATGTTTGCCATAGGGCTTGGTGACAACTATTTGCCATCCTAGATCAACATTCTTTGCTTATTATATTTCTAGCAAACATTCTCAATGTTTTCACTTGACACAGAATCAGAAGCACATGATTGTTTGATAAAAATGTTGTTCCAAGACTAACATGCATCCAGGATCAAAACTGAATGTCTCAAATAACTTTCCACCTAGCTTCGTTCTGGTCTGCAATTTTTCTAATTTTTATGACCCAACCAATTAGTGAAAAACGAAGTACCTTAACTGAATATCCAACTCCATTCAGAAACACACCAAAGTACTTTACTAAAATAGTTGTAGCATGTTGAATCAAAATGATAGTAAATAAGTAAATACAATTTTAAAAAGTCAATCATTACAGTTAGGCTTCAGAAACATAATATATTTAATCAGATTTTAATTGGATTTTAGGAAATATATATTTTTAGTGACTCAAATTAAATAAGTTCACTGTTCATGTTTTCATTACATTCTCCATATCACCAAATTAAAAAAAGTTTATTTCATATTTAATATCATTATTCCTTATTTTTTCATTATTATTTCTTGCACTATGTATTTATAAAAAACAAATGTATCAATTTAAATAGCTGACCAAGTTTACATTTTAGAGCAGGTTGTGTAAAAATCTGTAATCTCGAAACTGAAAGTGAAAGGAAAGGACATAGAGATGCACCATAGATGAAATGAGCCGGCTTGATCAATGGATGGATGGTGTGTAAGGGTGTGTCCATGCAGTCTGTGAGTGGGCGGTCTGCATGTGTGTGTGTGTGTGTGTGTTGGTGTAGTAGTCAGATACCCTGCTGCTTTTATAGCCCATAAATCTGAGCAGGCCAGCGGCTGCTGTTGTCAGCTCACTGAGAGCCTTTCATGCAGAAAATGAATCAGACGGTTTGAAAGCAAGCGCGAACGCCTCACTTCACTCACACACTGCATGTCTGCCTGGCCAATACACAGGCACTCCACTCCATTCCAGGCGGCTTTAAGCTAATAAAACACTCCATTAATGACCAGCAAGGTTTGTTCACAAGATACTTCCATCTCGCTTCCCATGATAGACGTTCTTGCTCTTGTGCACGAATGGATCGCGCTTGTTGCTGTACTTAATCAAAACGAGCTGTGACACTGTATCTGGCAGTGGAGGGTTATTGAATTAAAGCAGCTCTTTAATGTACTCTAGTCTGCAAACCCATCTCTGCAGTCTTCAATATCGCATTAAAGCGAGACGCCTTTCTGTAATTTCATCATCTCACATGCAAACTTGCTTGACCTACACACATCCGGAATAAATCTACTAACAGTTATGCATTTCCTCTTTCTGCTTCCACACTGCTGTATAAAAGCACCTGCATCTCTCTCTGATCAAAATGTAATGTATTATAAAATGCTAGACTTAGTTATGCATGCTTGTGCAGAAGTCACTGACATGGTACTATGTGTTCTGGGTATTGCTAGGTCGTCTAGTTGCCAGGATGTTGCTATGCAGTTGCTCGGATTTTTTTGGGTGGCTCCAAGAGTGTTACTAGTTGCTAGGGTGTTTTGGCTGGTTGCTAAGGTAGGCTACTACTATGAGTTACAATAAGTTGCTGAGGTTAAGGTGCATCTCGACTCTATATTTAGGATACAAATGACATGTTTGTAAAATAATAAAAGTGAAAATACAATGTATGTCTCACTAAAATGAGAATCCGGCAAAAACACGAAATCCCGCCGTCTTCACCGTCTGCCAGTTTAGGAGCATTTACATAGATAGAGGTGTGAGGGCAGCCAAACTGGGTAAACAAGAACTATTTGCATTCACCTGAGGGCAAGTGCTGACAAACTGTGGCACTCCCATTGGCCATCTGCCTTTCTCTTCTTTCTAAAAATAAACACCATATAATGTCGGTTTTCATATTATTGTCCCGTAGATTGGAGCTTGAAACCGTGTGTAATATT